>NC_079492.1:27773298-28076328 GCF_020520425.1 Spinacia oleracea | reverse complement strand
ACCTTAAAGGAACGTAGACCTAATCAAGAGTTTATGACTAAAACGCTCCCACTAAAACCAAGAAATTTACATGCTTTACTAATTTTAAACATAAAATTGAATTTGCTAGTCCAACCGGAAACATACAAATTTAATTAAAATTTAAAGCTCATATAAATTTATTATTTAAATCCTTTAATTTATTTTCAGTTTATTAAATTATTTAATTTAAATTTAATCAAGGTTTTAATTTTAGTAAAATAATTAGTATAAATAAAATTTATAATAATTAAATTATTCAAAATTAAATTCTGAGAAAAAAAATTAAATTACGAATTTTAAATTTAATTAAAATCGTTTTTCAACTGAAAATCAAAATTAAATTAAAACGAACCAATCGGGTCAAGACGAGGCCATGGATTCGCGACCATGCCCCGTCGAGTCCACGTTGCAGTAACGCCCCACTCGATTGATCGTATAGCAAAGCACGAGCAGCCACGCGTGGACGCAGCAAGACGAGCCACGCTTACGCGCAGCAGCAGCTCGCTCGCTGTGGCGAGGCATCCCTCGTTGCCCGCGCGCGCAGCTTGCTTGCTCTCTTGGTGCCTTGCCTCTCGCCCCATCCGCCCACTCGTCGCACCACTCGACGCAAGGAAGGGCTACTGCCTTGTGCTCTCGTGCCACGCGCTTGCTCGCTACATTCGTTCCGAATGGGCGACGAGCTCCCTTGCTCGTCGTCGCATGCCCGCACTATACAACACCCCTTAAGGGTAACACTTAGCGTCCATTGCTTTGTGCGTGCAAGATTCGTGAGCGGATTTTATAAATATCAAAACTTTATAATTTAAATTTATAGACGAATTAATAAATCATATTAATTTCATAAATTTAGGGCGAAAAATCGAAAATTTATTATTCAAATTAATTTCCGATCAAGTTTATTTTCATGGATTCAAATCTAGGTCATAAAATTTTAAAATTTTCCAAATTTAACAAATTTTATGGTGGTTTTTATCATGGATTCCTAATTAAATTGCTAATTAATTATGAAAATCAAATCAAATTCTAAATTATTCGAATTTCAACAAATTAATTACAATTACAAATTAGGTTATATAATTAACAAGCTTAGGCATTAAAATTGTTAAACATATACAGTAGGTCAATCATAGATTCAAGATTTACAAACAAGAATCGCAAATATTTAATTTAACATCTTAAAAATTACAAATTTTTGCGTTGGAAAAACTAAAACCTCCGAAAAGTCATAGTTAGGCTTTGAATTTGGGAATTCTGGGTTCGGCATCAAATCTTTGATTTTAGTCAAAATTTTAAAACACCGTTTACATGCGAAATTCACTATAAAATATTCCGACCATTATTAACTAAACTGCCGAAAATTCTGCGAACATATAATTAAATAATCGCACGAATTTGCAATTAATTACAAAAAATCGAAAATAATCACCCCTTTAATTCATTGCAAATTTATAAAATTTAACCATGTTAACTATAATTTATTATGGAATTAATTAGAGGCTCGTGATACCACGGTTAGGTTATGACAAATATAAAACATATATTTCATGCGGAAAAACCATAAAGCCAGGAATCCAAATTAATTGCCACATAACAATTAGCATAATTTAGGATGCATACATTTGAAGCGTGCCTTCCTTAGCTGCTCCCGAACCGAACAAGAACAAGTTTAGGACTCCAATTGTAGTCCCTCCGTAGATAGTCCACATCGTTCGGATCCGCCTTAGATTCAATTAACTAGAATTTAGCCTAAGGTTTTATGTTTATTCGATTGTAATTTGTCGCAAATTATTAACTTTACTTTTTAACTTAAAACTATATGAATACCTTTTTTATGTTATAAATTGTGATTGTCATCACCTATTTATAGGGTAGGATTATTGGAACTAGAAACCTACTAGGATTTAATTAACCTAATCTTATTAGAATTAGATACCAATTAAATCTATTAAGTTAGTGTTTAATTCAACAACTAACTCTAGTAGTTTTAGGAAAATAATAATTAATCGAACTAATCCTAAACGCTTAAGGATTTGATGCATGCACGAACTCAACGTACACACACGCACAGCCCACGAAGGGTGCTGGGCGCGCGCGCGGAGAGCTCGGCCCAGCAGCGCTGCAGCCCACGCTTTGGGCTTGCCAGCTTGCTGGCCTCGCTGGGCCTGGCCTTGCGTGTTGCTTGGCTGGGCCTTGCGGTGCTTGGCGGGCTGGTGCTTGCCTTGCTGCGCGTAGGCTTCGCAAGGTGCAGGCCTGACTTGGTGCTGGGCCTTGCGTCTAGCAAGCTTGTCCGATGTTTATTTCGTATGACGCGCTTCCGATTAATTTTCCAATTCCGAAATTCATTTCCATTCGAACAATATTTAGTATTTCCGATTCCAAAATTATTTTCCGTTTCGAACAAATATTTAATATTTCCAATTCCGGAATTATTTTTCGATTCCGATAATATTTCCGATTCCGACAATATTACCGTTTCCGGCAGTATTTCAGATTCCGGCAATATTTCCATTTCCAATAATATTTTCCGATACGTACCATGTTTGCGTTTCCGGCAACATCTACGACTTGGATAATATTTATATTTCCGATACGATCCATATTTCCGTTTCCGACAATATCATCGTTTCTGGAGTATTCATAATTTGCCATTTGACGATTTCTGCTCCCACTGGAACCGAGATCCGTCGATTCCGAATATCCATAAATGGAGTATTTAATTCACTTAAATATTTGATCCGTTCACGTACTATTTGTGTGACCCTACGGGTTCAGTCAAGAGTAAGCTGTGGATTAATATTATTAATTCCACTCGAACTGAAGCGGCCTCTAGCTAGGCATACAGTTCACTTGATCTCACTGAATTATTAACTTGTATAATTAATTAATACAGAACCGCATTTTATGCATACTTGGACCAAGAGCATTGTTTTCTTCAGTAACTGCCTGTTGCATTAGGCCTAATGCAACGCCACCGGATGCAAGGGTTATCTGTCGTCGCATTAGGTCTAATGCAACAGATTTTCATGCCTATTGCAACGATTTTAGGCGTTGCATTAGATTAGAAATGTAGTAGTGAATCCTTCCACATCCCGTATCACTCCAACCATTTCACCAACCATCATGGTGAGATGGTTTCCTCCCTCCCCCCCGGGAGCCTTCAAACTAACTTCGACGGTTCATGCAAAGCTACTTCAGCAGCAACATACATCATCATCAGAGGCAGCAACAACAAAACTATTTCAACAGTTTCTTTCAATTTAGGAAACAAGCAAGTTTATATGGCAGAAGCTGGCGCTACACAAAGGTATTCAAGAAGCAATTTGTGTCGACATCAAAGATCTCTACGTCGAAGGTGATAATCTTCTTATTATAAATGTAGTTAAAGGTGTTTGGAAAACCCCTTGGAAGCTTCAAAATATTATAAACGATATCAAGTTACTCCTCCATCAGTTCCATAGTTGTCACATTCAGCATATTTTAAGAGAAGCAAATAGAACGGCAGATTGAATATCAAATGTTGGACATCTTATTGTACATCCTATGTATGTTAACCCTTGTAATAGCCCACAATTAGAGTCCAGTGTAAACGATGACTACTTAGCAGTTACCCTCGTGCGGAGGGGCTCCTAAGTTTTTTCTTCTTACCTTTACTAAAAAAAATTGTTACTCCCTCTGTATTTAATTAAAAGATACACTTTCTATAATCAGTCGTATTTAATAAAAGGACACACTTTCCTCTTTTTGTTATCATGGTCCACACTTCTAATTATATTAATATTTCTTTTCATGTTTGTGGTCCTTACACTTAATCACATTTTTTTACTACAATAAATAATTCATCCACCACCCCCACTTTTATTTTAATTTAATTAAATTCAACTCACTGTCCTAAAACTACGTGTCTAAGGATGTCAATGGGGCGGGGCGGATACGGATGTAGGTCCCTCCATCCCCATCCCCACCTAAAATTTTCATCCCCATCCCCGCCCCATCACCCTTGGCGGGTACAAAATTCATCCCCATTTTCGCCCCAACGGGTGTAAGCTAAAATTCATCCCCGCCCCACCACCCAACTGGGTATCCATCCCCGCCTTATCCCCGCTTCATACCCGCGCTAATACCCGCCTAATTTTTCTTATTTAGCAAACATTTTCCATATATACGGAGTAATCAAAGTTAACTATAGAAAACAATACCTTATGACTAAGACTAAAGTAACCTATATAATAGCAAAAAATACTCGTCATAACAAAAAATCCAAACAAAAAACATAAAAATCTCACCTAAATTTATATTATCACCTAAAGATGCAAATAAATCCAAACTCACCCAATCACCCATGGCGGGTATGAAGCGGAGCGAGTGGGGATGAGGCGGGGCGGGCGGGGATGGGGCGGGTTCAACACAAAATCCACGCCCGCCCCATCACCCATGGCGGGTACGATATTTTTACCCATCCCCGCCCCCATCACCCGCCAAACCTACCTCCATCCCCGCCTACTTGGGGCGGATGCGGGGCGGGTCTCCCGCGAAACCCGCCCCACTGACATCCCTATACGTGTCAATCAAAGTGTATATTTTAGTTAAATACGGAGAGAATAACATTTAACACTAAAGATGGTTGCGATACACTCCCTTTGTTACTTTAAGTTTTTCCCGGTTGGAATCGGGAAGGGGATTAAGGTAAAGAAAGAGGAGTAATAAGGATGGATGATAAAGGAGGTGAGAGGTGGGTGTATGGGGAAGGGAAATGAATTAAATAATAGGGGTTGGGAAATTAAGGTTGGAATTTGGGTAGAATCTTTAGACATTTTGGTAAATAGAAGGGGATATAGGGATATTTTGGGAAAAAAAGTATGTCCAAAAATAGTATAAATAAATTCTAATTGGGAAGAATATTTAGGCCCTGTTCTTTAGAGCTGAACTAAACTGAACTGAACTGAACTGAACTGAATTGAACTGAACTGAACTGAGAATAATAAATAATAAATGATAAATAATAATTAATAATTAATAATTAATAATTAATAATTAATAATTAATAATTAATAATTAATAATTAATAATTAATAATTAATAATTAATAATTAATAATTAATAATTAATAATTAATAATTAATAATTAATAATTAATAATTAATAATTAATAATTAATAATTAATAATTAATAATTAATAATTAATAATTAATAATTAATAATTAATAATTAATAATTAATAATTAATAATTAATAATTAATAATTAATAATTAATAATTAATAATTAATAATTAATAATTAATAATTAATAATTAATAATTAAAAATTAATAATTAAAAATTAATAATTAATAATTAATAATTAATAATTAATAATTAATAATTAATAATTAATAATTAATAATTAATAATTAATAATTAATAATTAATAATTAATAATTAATAATTAATAATTAATAATTAATAATTAATAATTAATAATTAATAATTAATAATTAATAATTAATAATTAATAATTAATAATTAATAATTAATAATTAATAATTAATAATTAATAATTAATAATTAATAATTAATAATTAATAATTAATAATTAATAATTACTAATTAATAATTAATAATTACTAATTAATAATTAATAATTAATAATTAATAATTAATAATTAATAATTAATAATTACTAATTAATAATTAATAATTAATAATTAATAATTAATAATTAATAATTAATAATTAATAATTAATAATTAATAATTAATAATTAATAATTTATAATTAATAATTAATAATTAATAATTAATAATTAATAATTAATAATTAATAATTAATAATTAATAATTAATAATTAATAATTAATAATTAATAATTAATAATTAATAATTAATAATTAATAACTAATAACTAATAATTAATAATTAATAATTAATAATTAATAATTAATATTTAATAATTAATAATTAATAATTAATAATTAAAAATTAAAAATTAATAACTAATAATTAATAATTAATATTTAATAATTAATAATTAATATTTAATAATTAATAATTAATAATTAATAATTAATACGTAGTAAATAAAATTTAATAATTAATAATTTAATAATTAATAATAAAAAAATTTAACTAATAACTAAAGAATAATTATTAATTAATAAATATATAATAAATAATAATAATAACAATAATAATTTGTAATTGATTACTAAATAATTACAATAACTGATAAATATTAATAATAATAATAATTCATATTTAATAACTAATAACTAAATAATTGATAACTAATAATCCGTAACTAATTAATAAAAATAAAAATAAATTATATTACTTATTAATAAATAATTAGTTATAAATAATAATAATAAGTAATATAATAATATAAATGTAAATATAAATAAGAAGTAATTTAATAATATATTAATATAAATATAATAATAAGTAATACAATAATATAAATAATAATATAAGTAATATTATTATTAAGTTAAATTGAATTTAATTAAACCGAACTGAACGGAACTGAACTGAACTGAACTGAACTGAATGCTCCTGAACTGAACTGAACTGAATGCTCCTGAACTGAACTGAACTGAACTGAACTGCCAAATAAGTCCTGAAACTGAAATTAAGCCAAAAAGAACAGGGCCTTAGAAACGTCCGAAATAAAACAGGAAGATCATTTATGAACGGAGGAGTATAAATGGAGTCGAAGAACTTGTGGGAAAGGGTCAAAGTGATGGAAATTTTCTAGCTAAGGGAATTGAAATACAGTAGCTTTGAACAATATATACTCCCTCCGTCCCGGAATACTCGATCCGGTTTGACCGGCACAGAGTTTAAGGGACTTGAATTGACTTATTTAATTTAATAGGTAGTAGTTGATAATGGGGTATTATTTTAATGTAGTTAGTGAGAAATGTGTAAAGGGGTGGGGTTGGGGAGAGTAGGGGTTGAATTTTTAATTATTTTTTGTATGGAGTAGGGGGTATGTGGGTTAATAGGGGTGAAGTGAGAAATAATATAATATTGTTAGAATATTTCCATTTTTAGAAACAGGTCAAGTATTAAGGGACGGCCCGATAAAAAAAACAGGTCAAGTATTCCGGGACGGAGGGAGTATATACTTATAATATAATGAAATCATCTAAAAAACCCTAACCCAGCCTTGCACGTTAAACTGAAACTGATTTGTGCTAAAGCTTGTGGTGTAAGCTTCTTTGTTCCTGAGGCTTCCCTAACAAGCCAAACGCATAGGTCCGTCTGATTATATACATTACACATCCGCCAAAATATCATTAAAATATAACTCCGTACGTTAGCATTATGTGTGAATTTGGGATCATCTACATGACGACATTATTTTCTCAAAATTGTTGTAAGATCATATGCATCGGTCGACTCTTTAAAAGAATTTTTTAAGAACTCTTCACTCTCTCTACAACTCTACAAGACACTCTCAACAACTCATTTTTTAAAAACACCCAACATTTGTTGATTCCTCAAATGAGCTATCCAATCTCGTTTTTACTATTTGGTGGTTCATAATAATTGTCTTTTTCATCAAAGTTATTATCAAATTTTCAAAGTTACTCTCCACATTTAAATAAGAATCAACTTCAGGAGGGCTCTTGGGCAAAAGCTACTATGAAGTAGCTCTCCATAAAGAGTTACTCAAGAACCACTCAAGAGCCCCAATGTTGGCCTAGAGATAGTTTATTGAGGATAACACAGTTATCCTATATGATAGAATATCGAATATAGTAGAGTTATGTTATAACTAAGCTACTCCCTCCGTCCCGGAATACTCGACCCGGTTTGACCGGCACAGAGTTTAAGGGACTTGAATTGACTTATTGAATTTAATAGGTAGTAGTTGATAGTGGGGTATTATTTTAATGTAGTTAGTGGGAGGTGGGTTAAGAGGTGGGGTTGGGGGAGAGTAGGAGTTGAATTTTTAATTATTTTCTATATGGAGTATGGGGTAGGTGGGTTAATAGGGGTGGAGTGAGAAATAATATAATATTGTTAGAATATTTCCATTTTTAGAAACAGGTCAAGTATTAAGGGACGACCCGATAAGGAAAACAGGTCAAGTATTCCGGGACGGAGGGAGTATATGATATAAGATAGAAGTCTGTATGAATTAGGAAACCTATAAAGAGTAGGAGATCTAGTTTGTATTATAAATAGAGGCGTATGCCCACGTATAACAACACACCATCATATATTTTCACCGGCGGGATTCATATACTATATCCAAAATAATAGATTTTTTTATCTGATTATTATACTTCCGCTGTGATTTTTACGTTTCTTCTATTTTATTCTCTTGATAATTTATCATTCTTTTTGTGTCGTAAGATATGGATGGTTCTCCATATGTCGTAAGATATTGACGATTTTTCATGTGTCGTAAGACATGGACGCTTCTGCCGTGAGAGAGGTTTTTCATATTGGCAATTTTTTTCCTTGTAGGAAACGACAGGACTCCTTGAAACGACAGTAACGAAAGGAATCCCTGACACGACAAGGCAGGCATATGATATTTTTTCTCTTGTACGAAACGACCGGACTCCTTGAAACGACAGTAACGACAAGACTCCTTGATGCGACAAGACAGGCATATGACATTTTTTTTCCTTGTACGAAACGACAAGACTCCTTGAAACGACAAGACTCCTTGAAACGACAGTAATGGCAGGACTCCTTGAAACAACAGTAACGGCAGGACTCCTTGACACGACAGGACAAGCATATGACATATTTTTTTTATTTCTCCTATCGCAACATTCGTGAAACCGCCGTTCCGATTGCGGGAGGGTATTGAGGATAACGCAGTTATCCTATATGATAGAATATCGAATATAGTAGAGTTATGTTATAACTAGGCTATATGATATAAGATAGAAGTCTATATGAATTTGAAAACCTATAAAGAGTAGGAGATCTAGTTTGTATTATAAATAGAGGCGTATGCCCACGTATAACAACATAACGTCATATATTTTTCCATCATAATATATTTTTCCATAATTCTTGTCGGAGAGTTACTTGAAAAACAACTTTAAAAAGCCATTCCAAAATCCCAATATACTTGCTCGATCTAACATTTATTGTGTCCAGTTGCCTATCAGTTAGAATTCATAATGTACATAAGGATGTTCATCGGACTTCAATCCTCATATTTTTTTTGATTAGTGTGGGGGCAGTCGGCAGACGTTTGAGAGTTGAGAGGAAAGGTAAGGGGATCCCATCCCAAACACCTTCATTGGTAAATTAAATTTGAACCTTAGATTCAGATCTTTAATTATTCTCATTTTATGCTCTAAGGTTTGAATCTTACCAAATAAGCCAAACATGTTTGTTAATCCTAATTCTTATTGGTTGTTCCCTTTTTTGGTTCAGGTAAGAGTATACTCTTCCGTTTGATTATAGTTAAATGATGCAACATTAATTTCAAATTACATGCATGCAAGTACAAGAAACATCTCCCGACCTAATAACTCGTACAATGATTAATTCACCGGGCCATACACGAGCCCATACATGAGAAAAGATTGACCGTATATAAGTCCGACGGGGTGTAACACCCTAATAATTCATTGCTTTAATAAAATCAATTTTCAACTTAAATAAATGAATTACTAGAATGTTACCTCCACCATAATAACGGTTAAGACTAGTACCAGAATTACGCAGCGGAAGTAACTAACTTCCAAAATATTAAATAATAGTTAATGTCTCTACTACATGTTGGAACCGCATAGGCCCAAACCAAAATCCAATTAAAACAAATTCATTAACCAACAATAATAGTAATAGCCTAGACTAATATAATAATTAGAGTTTAAAACAATGCAGTAAAAACTCTCTCAACATTCCCATCCTGAAAGATAACTTGGCTTGCAAGTCATCTCCATGAAACCTTCTTATTAAAATCTACTCCCCAACAACACAAGTGCAATTGATGGATCATCATAGGGTCAATATGGCGAAAGCCATATCAAAAGATATAAAATACGTAATCAGCAAAAGCTGAGTACTTCAAGTTAAAGCAAAGCTTATAACTAACATGCTTCATTCCAAAAACAATAATTGAAATCACATGCAAAAGTCAACTAATAAACATTTAATCTTAAAGACAAGACTCGACTAAAGACACGACTCGACTCGACTCAAGACACGACTCTGGGCTTTATAAATTAATTAGAATAAGCATCGGACGGGTCTTTTTTTAAAAAAAAGTCCATTGGACAAGTGTTGGGAGCCTCCAAACACTAAAAGAAATAGTAACATTGTGTCAACATGATTATTAGCACGTGACGGAATTCCCTGCGCATAAAAATAGTAATACATCGTCTTGTATCACCAAATAGAAGTACTTCCCTAAGGTCTCGTACTTTCCCCATTGTTCATACTCAAGGTGCATATGTTCCAAGAGTTTTGAAGCTTATTCGGTTTCACTTTACATTTATTAATACTTTATTTAAAAGCGAACTCGAGACACAATCAAATAAAACATTCAATAAACCCACAACCAAACAATATTTCTTATAGAATCCTTTAGGACTTGTGATCAACACATACATGACTCAATGAATTACTACCTTGTTCCTTCTTCACGTGATTATTAGTATGATGAGTCCACGACATTCCTGTTAACGTGCGGGTTGTGCACTAGGCACGGATAATTCTTAATTCAATTCATCTTGACTCTACAATGTATACCCTACATGGCCGAAGCACATGTGGTTACTAAAATTGTATACCCTACACGGACAAAGCACGTGTGGTTAGTAAAATTGTATACCTTACACAGACGAAGCCCGCGTGGTTACTAAATAGTGCAACATGGCACGAATGACTTTGGCTCTTATTTATGCAAGACTTTACGTATAATAGCATAAATAACTTCCTTGCATGCGCATAAACCATACATGCATGCATAAAACATACTTGGACAACATGCTTGCTATTAAATTCAACAAACATAACCAATAATAACATGCTTGCTCAGGTACTCAAATATGAATCCAAGAATCCGAGTAAACATGAATCACAACAACATTGACATAACATGTATTCACATGATTAAATTGGGGTGCCCTAAACTTGTACGTACCTTGAATACCTAATTAGATTGTAGAGGGGCCACTTTGTGATTCACTTCCAATTAAACTAGAAATCACCTCCTACCATGAAATAAATAAATCTTATTTAATCCTCATGTTCATTAAGTTTTCAACAACATTATTGGGGTTCAAAACGCTTTATTAATTAGAAATAAATCGTTATCAATGAAAATAATAATTCTAATCAGTTACTTAAAACCCTAGCATGAATATTAATTAATTTCATGCATAAAATCACTAAATATCGACACTTTAATGATAATTAACGAATCTGAAAATTTATATTGATTATTAGAATTAAAATCACATCTAATTATGATAATTAATTAATCATATGAGTTTAATTAAAACCCTAACACTAATTTATCAATAATATCCATAAACTCATAAAAATAAATTCTTTACTTGATAATTATATCTGAAAATTTAGAACTTCATAAATACTCTCAACAATTAATAATCCAACATAAAAATCCATAATTTGATTTTCATAATCCATCACAAAACAATTTAAATCATCAACAGAATAAGTAATCATAATTTAAAACGATAATTTAAATAGAGATAGATTAGAAAGAAGAGAACCCATACCAGCCGGCCAATAGGCATCGCCACGGTGGTGGTGGTCGAAAAATAAACGAAACAGAGAGAGGAGAAGCGGCAGCACAGTGCGGCTCGGGGCTGCTGTTGTCGTTGTTGCTTGCGGGCACAGTGCAACGTAGGCAACACGCGGCAAGGGACACGAGGAGAGAGAGGCGGGGTAGCGAGTGGGGCGGCAGGGCTGACCGACGCTGGCCTTGCTGCTTCTGCTCGGTGGTGCTCACGGCAGGGAGAAAATAAAAAGAAAGAGAGAAAGAAAAGAGAGAGCCGTGAGGGATGAGAGAGAAAGAGGGGGAGATAATTTAAGGGTTTAATGAAATTATGTGTTGGGATTTGTGAGGGAGTACATCCTATTTATAGGTTTCGTATCATTAATGGGTTAGACTTTAGGAAATTCCCTTTCGGGCTTCTATGAAAAGCAAATTGGGCTTGTCTAGGTCTGGGCTAGAATACTTTAAAATCTTTTGCTGATTCAAAATCCAACTTGAAATAACAATAGGTCTGGGCTAGAATACTTTAAAATCTTTTGATGATTCAAAACCCAACTTAAATTTCCCCAAATAAAAATAAATTTCATTTTCTCTCCAATTAAAAATA
Source organism: Spinacia oleracea (assembly GCF_020520425.1). Taxonomy (NCBI): domain Eukaryota; kingdom Viridiplantae; phylum Streptophyta; class Magnoliopsida; order Caryophyllales; family Amaranthaceae; genus Spinacia; species Spinacia oleracea. Next base: position 28,063,999 of record NC_079492.1, on the reverse strand, counting down.
ATAAATATTTTTAACTAGTAAAATACATCTAAATAAATATTTAAACGAGGCTTTAATTTACAAAAATATATAAAATTCTTTATAAATATATATTTATAATTAATTAAAAATATGGGGTATTACACGGGGTTCCATCCTAAAACCAATTGGTGATAGGTGGAGTAGTTCACCTATCTTATATGTTAGTCAATCTCCCTCTTTTTCTTCCATGTGGGACAATTAGTCACATCTCACATGTGGGTTAATACTCCTCCTCACATGTGAGTCCATCTTATTTCTTGCAATTTGGATTAGGTTGCTACTTCCTCGTTGGGCTTTCTTGGTCTTCCAACATGAGGTCAAATGACCCCTACTTGGGGTAATCAATTTTGTTGGGCTTTTTGCTCCAAACAGAACTTCAAATCCTCTACATCTTGCATTCTTCAATTTACTGGGTTCTCCCTTCTTGGGTGTTGATAATGGGACATGAACGTTAGCTCTGATACCATGGGAAGAGATTGACCGCAAATAAGTCCGACAGGGTTCCATCCTAAAACCAATTGGTGATAGGTAGAGTAGCCCACCAATCTTATATGTTGGTGTTAAATAATACTCAAGCTCCCCTATTCTCATTAATTCTCAGTACATATAGTACATAGGAAGGCTACTTAGGTAACTCCATATATCTAGAATATTACAATATTAACATAATATACACCGTATATACTATCGTAACATCGCCCTCAAGTTGGAGTATGAAAATCTCGAATGCCCATCTTATTTAGAAAAAAACTCAAATTGCGCCTTCCCCAACGTTTTGGTGAAAATATCCGCTAACCGGACCTTCGTTGATACATAAGAAGGACATATGATCTCCTCTTTTATTGCATCACGGATAAAATGACATTCCGAATCAATATTTTTTATCCGCTCATGAAGCACTGGATTATGCGCAATATGCAACGCAGACTGACTATCACCGAACATGCTCATACCTTGCTGGTGAGAAACTCCCAAATCCCGTAGTAGTTGCTTCAACCACTGTAATTACACGTCAATGCGACCATCCAACGATATTCCGCCTCTGCAAACGAACGAGAAACAATATGTTGTTTCTTGGTCTTCCAAGACACCGGAGACAGACCAAGTAACACAAACCAACCAGTCAAGGTATTCTATTTCGTTCCGACAGTGTTAATTGGAGGTATTCTCATCAATTCTCAACACAATACACACTGTACATTGGAAGGCTAATTAGGTGTGTATTTTACTCCTGTATATTTAGAATATTACAACATTACTCCGGATATACTATCGTAACATATAGCCATATGGTGGCTCGATCCCTATAATCATCCAGTCAAATGATATGAAGATTTTACCAACTTAGACTAGAGACAAAAGCGAGAATGAAACTGAGAATGACATATCTTAGGTTCGAAATTCAGAATCCCTCCTCCTCATTTGTAATGTTTTTGTGGTTCATTCAGACAAAAGAAATATAGTACGAAATATGAAGATTCAATTTTACTTTTAGTTTAAAAGACGAAGATGTATTATAGTACGTATACTTGCATTATACTTTTTTTATTTGATGGGAATGTATTACATTATACTACGCAGTTCTGTATGCTTAATTGTTCTGACATGTAGAGAATCCAAACTCTTTTAAATAAAAAACACAACATTTACACTATGAAAATGATCGAGGGATCTATCGAGGGGAGGAATTAAAAGAGGGGATTCCTTGCTTGGCATGATAAGTATACGTGAAGAAAAAGAATAAATATACGCCGTATAACCCCAAATATGGGCTGATGGTATAATCAGTAGCGGATCCGGAAATTCGAGATAGCGGGGTCACTATTTAAAAATGATGAAACTTTCACTAAAATTAGGATTTTTTGGATAAAACCACCTTTTAAAGTTGCGACTTTTGAAATAACCACCTTATAAGTTTTTTTCTTAAATAACCACCTTAAACTTTCTCTGTTAAGGAAATCACCACCCAATTCTAACTTCCGTCAAAACTGCCGTTAGTGGGGCCCACATCCAACGAATTATTTTAACTTTCCCTCCTTTCTTCCTTCCTTCTTCCTTCATTCTTCCTCCAATTCACATGTTCCTCCATTAACAAACCTTGCTCAAATTTTTCCCCAAATTTCCCAAATTTAATCAATTTCACTTCCATTTTTCAAGTAATTTTAATTAGACAACAATTAAATTTCGGCAATTTAAGATGGAATTGCTCTTCGATCTGATGGTTAGTTGCTGTCATAATTTTTAAGATGAAACTGCTCTGTTTTTTATTTTTTAATTTGGAAGTTAAATGGAGCATTTCCATCTTAAGTTATTTGGGTTGGTTCGTATAAAAAATGGTATGGGGCCTAGTAGATGGCTACCATGATGAGGTTTGTGTAATGATTGTGATGCATACCTAAGAGGTTTAATGCTGGTTAGATGTAAAGTCATCTTTGATTTTTGGAACTGGATTGGGGGATGAATTGAGAATTTACGCTTCCTTATTCAAGATTTTTTTCCATGAAAACATAAAATAGCGTGATCTGATTTAATTCTGTAAATAGAACAGAGTATTTTACGTCATTGTGTTCTACTAGCACTGAAAGGTAGAGTGTGAGGGCCTCTGAGATAGCAGTGTGCAGAAAATCAGTCTTCTTAATCTCCTATGGCTGAAAAATGATTGGGCTGGAAAATCCGTCTTCTTAATCTCCTAGTATTTTACTCCTGTGATGAAGGTTTACTCCACAGACGAGGAAATAACTTTACTCATGTTAGCATTTCCATCTTAATAGTGGTCCATCAACCTCCAACAATCAATTAAGTTTAAAACCCAAAATTATAGAACCCCAAAATTAACATACGAAGAACCCTAATTTCATAATTTCACTAATTACCCGCTTTACTATGTGCACCATGCTGATAAATTGGGGAAATTTCCGAAATATGTTAGCTAATTAAAATTACTTGAAAAATTGGAAGTGAAATTAATTAAACTGGGAAAATTTGGGAATTTTTTTTTGAGCAAGGTTTGTTAATGGAGGAATATGTGAATTGGAGGAAGAAGGAAGGAAGAAGGAAGGGAGAAAGGAGAGAAAGTTAAAAGAATTCGGTGGATGTGGGCCCCACTAACAGCAATTTTGACTGAAGCTTGAATTGGGTGGTGATTTCTTTAAGGGAGAAAGTTTAAGGTGGTTATTTTAAAAAAAAAAACTTATAAGGTGGTTATTTCAAAAGTCGCAACTTTAAAAGGTGGTTTTATCCGAAAAATCCCTAAAATTATGTATTTTAAAAAAAAAATTGAAATTTTAACTATAAAAAAAAGAAAAAAGAAATTCAAGTGGGGTCAAAGACCCCTCAAAGAGGTCCATGGCTCCGCCACTGGGTATAATCGTATAATCATACTCTGTACAATAATTAATTACTCCCTCCGTCCCTTAATACTCGCATCGCGGGCCGTCCCTTAATACTTGCACCGCTTCTATAAATGGAAATTTTTATCAATATTATATTAGTTCTCACATCACTTACCTACTACCCCACCTACACCCCTATTCTTTACAAAAAATTATTTAAAAATTCACATTCCCAATCATCATTACTCACCCCTTACACATTTCCCACTAACTATATTAAAAAAACCCCACCTACACCCCTATTCTTTACAAAAAATTATTTAAAAATTCATATTCCCAATCATCATTACTCACCCCTTACACATTTCCCACTAACTATATTAAAAAAATACCCCACTATTAACTAACACCATTAAATTAATAAGTCAATTCAAATGTCTTAAACTTCGCACCGGTCAAACCGGTGCGAGTATTAAGGGACGGAGAGAGTATCAATTATATTTAAAAGTTGGTAGGTTGGTTCGTATAATATAAATTAAAATAAATTTGGTAGGCTGTAGATAGATGTACATATACAGCCTACTACGAGTACATATATTACCATAACTGCTTAACAAAAGCTTTAAGGTCACTCTTAAGATTATTGACACTGCAGCTAAGGACTTGGTGTGGTAAAACGTCCTAACTTGAGAATCACATCTTGCTCAATCTCTACTCTACCATAACGTTAACACACACCCTTGTTTTTTATTCTTTGCACTTAGTGCCGGTTCTTATACCGTATGAAAACTAAACTTATCTAAACTTATCTAAATTTAATGTAATTAATTAAATCTGATTGACCTGATAAAATTCGATTGAAATTATTGAACATGATCAGACATGATTGTAAGAGATTAAATTCGAAAGTGATAACTTGTATTAAGATCTTATTGGAACTTATTGGACCTAATTGAAACTTATTGATCTAATTGTAACTGATTGAAAATTATGAAAATTATTTGAACTTATTGGACATGAAACTCATGATATATCCATCACCTTTTGCTCAAAGTTCATCTATACAAAATGATAGATTCAATGAAACTCCCTGGTTGAAGTGGTTCTCAATGATCAACCTTTATATCAGTTACAACAGTGACAATCCTACACCAAACTATAAGCAATCGAGTGTATGTTGTACCCTATTGTATAATAGAAATTGTCCAACTAACAAGATGAACACAAAAATCGAGCGCCTTGTATCGTTCGATGGTTATTATCTTATTTCATCCAAAAAATGACGTTATAATTGACGGCAGTCTAACACCGTTAAAAGCGAGTCGATTTTTATTTATTTATTTGGTGCTTATAAGCCAATTTTTTGTGAATGCCAAATATACCGACTGCACTTAAACGACCTTGTCAATAATTAGGTCAAGTAAAAAAATGGAAATCAAAACTATGATAATGATGATAATTAAGTCTACCTAATTAACCACAAAAATCAGCGTACCTATTTATGAATGTATGATCACTATCTATGTTTTAGTAACACGTACACTACTTAGGAGTTGGTTCGTGATGGAAATGACGTTCCCTGTTATCCAACTTTAGTTATTGCAATAAGAAATCAAGATGAAGAGTATCATATAAAAATGATGATGGAACTAGCTTAGTGTACTATCAAGTACACTTCATATTTTTCGCCTCAACTCCAAGATATATACCCAAATTATAAGATGAATATAAATGGTTTATGACATTTATACGGATCGAAACATTATCTTGTTAACTAGATACGGCATGTTCTTTTCACCTGATTCTATGAGCTGAATTTATGTAAATTGCACATGATTAAATCTTATTAGACCTGATTGCAAATGTGTAAATTCTAGAATTCTTATTATATGCAGAAACAAGCAATTGGTCACACCCTTGCTTAAATAATGTAAATTCTAGAAAGTAATATCCAATAATTAAAATTCGAATTGTGTACCATGGTAAATTCTAGAAAGTAATATCCGATAATTTTGGTAAATTCGAGAAAGTAATATCCGATAATTACCTTAGTTCACCCTTTTAAGTCAATTGCATTTATTTTCAGGTGAGAAACTTATTTTTAGATCAGCGACACAAGTCGAATAATTCAGTGCTCGTACATTTGGTTTGTGCTCGTACATTTGATTTGGATCGGATCAATTTTTTCGAACCGTTTTTAAAACTCTAGACATGTCATTTACACCAAAAAGAAAAAAGAAAAAAGAAAAGAAAAGAAAAACAAAGCAAGAAGGAAAGATGCACAATATGACGGTGTGTAACGATTATACCCTATCACTCTCACTTTCAACGACTTGACGTCCAAGCAACCCTCTCTCCTTCTCTCTCTCTCTTCGCTATATACGCTTTTCCATGCCCCTTCTCTCTCCTTCCCCGCCTCCTTTCTCTCTCTAGATTTCAGCTCATTCCTGCAAATCCCACCATTAAAACTCTCTCCCAAAACTTCAAAACCTCCAATTTTGTTTTTCATCTTCAATTCTTAAATTTTCAACAATTTTCTGGGTAGATTCTTCTTCTTCAAGCTTCCTGTATTTTCTGATAATTAAAAGGGAATGAGATGACATGGTGCAACATTAAAAACCCTTCTACTAGCAATAATATCAATATTAATACTAATACTGATGATAATAATAACAATAATTTCCCAACAATCACTGAAAGTTCACCTTCTAATCATAAACATGGCGGAATTTCAAATTCCAAGATGAACCCTCTTCGTACCATTGCTTGCCCTTCTTGTGGTCACCATTTTTCTCTTCAAGACCAGGTAATTTAACTAATTTTCTTAATTAATTACTGAGTTTTTTTTTGGTGTAATTTGATTTTGATTTTAATTGCAGGCAGGGGGAATAAATGATTTACCAGGATTACCAGCTGGGGTTAAGTTTGATCCAACTGACCCAGAAATTTTGGGACACTTAGAAGCTAAAGTGAAGTCTGATTTAAGTAGGTTGCACCCTCTGCTTGATGAATTCATACCGACTATCGAGGGTGAAAATGGAATTTGCTATACTCATCCTGATAAATTACCAGGTTTGTGATTATTGTTAATTTAACGACTTTTGTTTTTAAGGTTTAATTTCTTTTGTTTTGGATGATATTTGGTGTATTGGAAGTAACCACAAATTCTTATTTACAATGGGTGTACAATAAATATTGTACACCGGGAGTAAAAGTTAACTCAAAATGCTTAAAAGTTAAGCATATATAGGTAAAAATTATCTATTTTTCAGTGATAAATTTTTTCATTTTAGTAAAACTTATTTCTTCAAAATAACTAATAATGTATAAAATTAATCATTTAACCCTCTAAAATATTTATCTATCAATTTTTTTTTACTAATATAAAAGTTAATTAAAACTAGGTTAAATTACAAAAAAAATGGTTAAAGTTATCTTGGTGTACAATAAATTTATTGTACACCTTGTGCGCACAAGACCTTTTGAAAATCTATCTTACAGAAGGGATTCGATCTCATAGATTTTACCTACTAAATTAGTCGAATAGCTTGCATAAAAGGATTTGCATAATCAATTCATCATGCATGCCTATTTGGTTGTTCCGTTCTCTATTCACAACTTTTTTTTTTGTTATACTCGTGTAGTTTCTACCGTCCTTCGACGAGTAGACTAATCTTCCGTGTGAGTTTAAAAGGGTAATTTAATGGGTAACATACCTTGGTTAAGGAGATTTATATGCACCCATGCCAACCTTAATTGTACATCAGAGTAAAACTATTTAAAAATATTTACAAGTTACAAGGTGAAAGTTAAAAGTTATCTATTTTTTTAGTTTTCTGCCTTAATAAATTTTATCCTAACAAAATATCATTAACTACATATTATAAAAACTTATAAAATATTAATATTTTGAAATTATACATTAAGATGAAGCCAACCATATATATACTAACATTTGTTTTCATATATTAGAAATAAAATAGGGTCAAAATTAATTATATGAATAGTGCAAAAAGTCAAGTATTCCGGGACGGAGATAGTAATAATGTATAAAGGTAATTATGTACTACATAACTCTTAAAAATGTTTATCCATAAAAAAACTTATAATATAACAGTTAACCAAAACATGTTAAAAGTTACTAAAGATGGGTAAAGTTATCCAAATGTACAATAAATTTATTGTACACCTAGTGCGTGTACGATCTTTTGATATGTATTTTCTGTTGATTAGCAGTATTTTATGTAGAATTAAATTAATTAGAAGTACCAATGAGGTCTTGACTTAGTGGTTAATGCCCTTATATCATGTCTGTGTATAAACTCGTATCTCTCTTTCACATTTATAATTTATAATTTGTATTGTCCACGTGACTGATATGTACCAAACAAAGATTAATTAGAAGTGGCGTGCTAAAAATATATGAATGTTGAGTCTAATTAATTGGTAATTATAGCGTGCTAGAGAAATATGGATGTTGTTTTCAGTAGATTTATGACACATTTCCCTCTGGTTTGCTTCCCTTGCAAGCATCTAATATGAGCAGTAGTTTTTGTTTAATCAGTTTTTGTGATTTTTGGAATTTTGTCAAAATTTGGAATTTCGTTGCATATTGTACAAAATTTAGGCAATTAATTTTCAACCAAAACCCTTAATTTATGCTACTTAATTTTAGGGGAATCGTGTTTTATTAAAATCACATGTCATTTGTGTTGATCAAATTATTGCATGGAAACTCCCCTTTAATTAATTACTTCTACAAAAAGGATAATACTTCTTTCGTTTCAACAAAAAGGATAATACTTCCCCGTCTCAACATAATGAGTCACTTTCTGTACTACTTAACTAAAACTTTAAAAACTTTCTCACAATATCTCAAACTAGACACTCTAATAAAAACTACTACGTATTTGTTCGTTACGTTGTAGTCTAGTACGGAGTACTAATTAGGAACAGGAGGAGTATTATTTTCACTTATTTTTTCAGGGTGTTATGACGATCAGGTAGTTTCCTTGGACTATTTGGAGAAGAATTTCTAAACCCTTTTTATACAAGTACTTTAGACTTAAAATTGTTGGACCATGAATATTGCAAATCTTTTCCAACACTACTTGGTACTTGGTAGACAAAATATAAAAAGGAAGTGTTTATTGTATGTTTAATGGTCCAAGATATAAATTTGGTGTACAATTATTTGTACTTGTACGTACGTACTGTACTACGCCTTAGTTATTGGATTAGAATATTAGATATGGCTTGTGATCTTTATTCTTCAAAATCTTCTACTCCATGCAACTTCCTTTGTTTCTTAATAGAACGGAGTATATCATATTCATTTTTCACACTATTTCATTTAATAATTTTGACCACATTTATTATTAATATGTTAAGACAAATTCTGAGTTCTTAATTATTATTAGCTTAATCTCAATATATATTTTCAAAATATCTACTCCGTAATTTTTATAGTTTTTATTAATATGTAATTAAGATATTGATGATCAAAATTAGTACGTAAATAGTAAAAAAAGGTCAATATAATGTATATATTGTGAAACAGTAAAAAAAGGTCAATATAATGTATATATTGTGAAACAGAGAAGTATGTAACTAAATGAGAAAGCCAGTAAAAAAAAGTGTGTATTGGGTGTATTGGGTATATGCCTATAGGGTGTAATTGGTTTTGTTTTGCCAGTTTTACCTTTTAATTGTAATGATGGGAGATCCCTTTGATCACATGATATGTATTACATCACTTTTGTTTATGCTCTAAGATGAATGGTGGGAACAATTACTTATCCAAAAGGTAAATTGTAAAGAGACTATATGCTTGATACTAGATCTATAGATATCGAGCTTGATTTTGGTTCACTTTTGTAGATTCACATCCCTTGCTTTTTGCATATTGCCTTAACCAGGCACACAACTAATGTGCAATAGCCACCACCTTCGCATAAGACACTCACTCGCTCTATGCAAGTTGAAAGTCCGAGTGGATGGATGTGGAGTCCAATTTTAGATATAAAGAAAATAAGATAAATACCAAGTATATTAAAGGTAGTAATTTGTATGGATTACTACTCAACTATGAGTTGTGACAGTCAAATAGTCGAGAATTAGTCGTTGTATTGGTAGTGTATTTTCAACTGGCATCACCTAGTAGAAAAAAAGTCATTTGTAAAATCAGTGTTTTCGGACGCTGCGGTTTTGGATTCTCTAGAGTTCTAAATTAACTCAACAAGGTAGAGTTTAAGCAATATCAACAATTGAATGAAAAATCAATGGTTCATATATATTATCTTTCCAAAATTCCTCCTATTTTTTCTCATCAATATTCACCCCTGATTTTCTCTTCCCACTAATATGAGCCATTGATTCTAAAATGTATGGTTTAGATACAACTGTACCATGTAGAGTTTTATTATAACTCTAGAGTATCCGGACTCAAGATTGGGGTAGCTGCATGAAGGTAACTTTTGTATTCATTTCTTGTTGATCAACCAAGCTTAATGACAAAAAAGTTTTAATTGTTACTTTAACATGTGCATCAATCACTAAACTCCATTGCTTTGCATCTTATTAAGGAAGGCAAAGAAAAGGCTAAGGGGAAATGGAAAGAGATGATAACTGATTAGTGATGTTTAAGTAAAGAATCTTACTAAACTCCATTGATTGCTTTGCCTCTTTTCTGTACCTTTAATTTGTTTATGTGTGATTCTAACTTGTAAATTTCTCATATAGAATTGTTGATCGATTTTCTATAAGAGAACGTACATGTTTATACTATAGTATTACGATACTTTAATTTCCTGTTTTATTTACCCTATTGTTTATACTATGAGTTGATAATAAGTTATCAAATTGGTCTTCAATCAAGTGTAAATGGAAGAAACATGTTTGTATCATGCATTGGTTTGTCCGGAAGTAATATCAAACATATATGGTACATGTCAAATTCCTACGAAGTCACATTGCCCTCTCTAATTTCTTTCAACCAAATATCATTTTAATAGTAGCAGTTTCTAAAATAATACATCTTCTGTATTCTTTTAGAAGTCATAATTACTACTTCAGGCTGTATTTTATTAGCAGTCACAATTTTATACTTCCTCCGTCTTTTAATACTCGCAACGTTTGGACTTTTGTCACTATTCATATAATCTACTTTGACTATTTGTAGTGTTTTCTGTATAAGATAAAACATAGTCATGTGGGATCTTGTTAGATTCGTCTCAATGTGTATTTTCAAAATATCAACTTTTTATAATTTTTGCATAAAGATAATTTAAGATATAAATGATCAAAGTTGTGCATCGGCATGCGTGAAACTAACAAACGTTGCGAGTATTAAAAGACGGAGGAAGTATTTGGTAACTATTACATCTACTCCCAATTGTTTATTATTTGTTTACTTTCCTATGACGACCCCACTTAAATTAAAAACAACTCCATTTTTGTATAACTTTTACATCCCACTTTTTTTTTTTTTTTTTTACTATTTCTTTGTTGTCAACTACCTCACTTTCGTCATTATTATATCAAATTCAACTAAGCTTTCTTAATACTTGTGTCGGTCAACATGTGACTCCTGAAAAAATACGGAGGGAGTAATAGTTTGCGACTCTTATGAAACTTGAAAATTAAGGAAATGTGAGGCTGGTTCAACTTATAAGTGTATTATGATGGCCATATATGGGTCTTAGTATTATTGTAACCCTTAAATTAGTTCTGGTTGTATGTTTGTTACTTAAGACGAAAGAACATTGTACTGTTCTCATCGCATGTTCTAGTTTGATTTTTCTAGTTTTTAGTTTCTGGTCTAGTTTGATCTGAATGTTTTCTGCGAGTGTTTTTTGCTTTATCTCGTCTTATCTTGTTTATTATTTTTCTGGTTTGGGTTGGTATAATCTGAATTTATCTTATTTAATTTAAAAAAGAATAAGGTAATAAGAATAAGTACTGTATGTTCACAGGGAGAATAAGAATAAGGTTATTTTTCTGATTTGGTTTGGTATATTGGTATATTTGTCTTGTCTGGTCTTATCTTTATTATTTTTCTGGTCTGGTTTGGTCTAGTCTGAATTAGTCTTATTTAGTTTGATTGTAAAGTTGATTTTGTGATATCTTGTTGTTCACTCTGAATTAGGTGTGACCAAAGATGGTGTGATGCGACATTTCTTTCACTGCCCTTCAAAGGCATACACAACCGGAACAAGAAAGCGAAGAAAGGTCCACACTGATGAAGACGGCGGAGAGACAAGGTGGCATAAGACAGGCAAAACCCGACCCATACTCGTAAATGGAGGAGTAAAAGGGTTCAAGAAGATATTAGTATTGTACACCAACTATGGAAGGCAGAGAAAACCAGAGAAAACAAACTGGGTTATGCACCAATATCACATTGGCCCGAATGAGGAAGAAAGAGATGGTGAATTTGTCCTTTCAAAGGTTTTCTACCAAACACAGCCTAGACAATGTGGTTCAACCATTAAAGAACTACCTATAGATAACGAACATCCTCCATTAATCAAGCCACCCCTCAATTATTACCAACCATCTTACATTTCTTATGAACATCATCCTCATCATCATAATGTTGTTGTTGCGGAACAGAATAGAGAAAGCCCGCCTCAGTTGATCCCTAACTTGATTCTACAAGGGGATGTACCCTCGTTGTTTTCGATTGCTACTACTAGGAAATCTTGAGAAACTGAAGCCCGCCTCGGTTGGATTCAGGTGGATATTATAAGGTTGGATATGACAGGGTTGGTGGCGCGTTCTATTTGCCTGATTTTCAAGGTGAAAGTACTGGACAACTGTAATTGGATTCAGGTGGATATTATATATATGGTTCGACATTATATTACATAGTAGGTGGTGCGTTTTATTCGCCTGATTTACAAGGTGAAAGTACTGGACACCTGCAATTGGATTCAGGTAGATATTATATATATGGTTCGATATTATATTACATGGTAGGTGGTGCGTTTTATTCGCCTGAATTTCAAGTGCGGTGAAAATACCCAAAATGGATTCGGGTGGATATTGAAGAGTTGCACGAAGCCATGCATGCCGGAAAAGAGAATGTCAGTTCATTTACACGTACACATGCATTTCTTTGTAGGCATAATTAGGAGGGGTAAAATGGGAATTAATTTGTTGAAGGTGTATAGAAATGACACTTTTCATGATTGAATTTTTAGGGTAAAGTTTACTTACACACAATTATAAAAGACTTTAGGTTAAAAAATAAAATGTTTTTGTTTTTGTTTTTATTTTTAAATGAATATTGAGGGAATAAATTGATGAAACTAGTTTCAAGTTATATTTTGATACGGCGACAATTGAAGGACATAGGGAAAGAATAAGTTCAACAAGTAAGCTTCTGATTTATAATCCCTTGTTTTATTGCGATTTAAATTCTGTATTGAGGAATGCCGAATATTGAGGATGATTCTTGTTTATTGAACAATAATAATTGAAGATAAGTACATTTCTTATTATTTCTAATGTGCTATAAATTAAACATCTCCAGTTACAACATTTCACGTTGGCTAGACACGCGTAACACGTATGACTAGCTAGGAGTTATTTCAACCGAGTATGGAGAGATAATAAAGACAAAATAACCTCTTGGGTTGATCACAAATGTTTAACCCAAAGATTAAAGCTCATTTTAACAATTTGCTCAAAATGGAGGCTGACACTAAAGGACACATGTCACATCAGCAATGATTGGCTAATCAGTTGCCTAGGTTTTAGGGCATTTCACAAGAAATCTAGGATTATAAATACTTCAAATCCACACGAGATGGGGCACAATTAATCTCTCCCTTACTATCAGATACCTCCATATTAGCATCCACCTCAGTATCCAAAATAAACCCACATCATTTGGCGCCGTTTGTGTGGGGGGGGGGGGATGGGGGGTATAGTAACATGGTTGTTCAGCAACCTAACGTGGAAGTCAAACAACAAGTAGGCTCTGGTGATCAAACTCCTCGAGGGGGGACCCACCTAGGAGCAATCACGAATCCCTTGGCACAAAAGAGGAGAATCATTTTTTTAACGCAGGCCATACACCTCGCCGCATACATGACATGTAGGGGTCCAATGAAGAAGATCCGATCAGCGAGTTCCAGATACACCCCCTCCTGGAGGACACCTAGATCCCAGAATCACAGAGACAATGCTAGATGAGAACTTGGATCATCCCGTCTTAATAGGCACATTACGATAAATCTTAACGGGCATTCAGTAGGAAATGAATACGTCTTTCCAAGCGCAGATGTAACAAACCCTTCAAAAAGAAATCAGGAAGAACATGCTGATATATAGTACCGGCCCAACTCGAACAACTGAAGCAGGAGATGTGACTCACGGCTTATGGGTGAATGCTGGGGCAGGCCGTAGCAATGTAATACAACTAAGATCCAACGTCTGGAAAGCAGGGGAAAGCTCCCCGTAGATAGGAAATTAATGAACCATCAAGACATACGACTAGGAGATTTAATTGGGGATGCGTTATTCCAAGCAATCGTCTCCTTCGCCGAGAAGAGAATCTGCGGCAGGACCCACAATTATCGAGAGAAACTCAACACGAGGGACCACGTAGAAATGTACAACGTTAGAATTACCAAGAACCTGATATTGAGTCTAAAATATCTGACACCAACTCTACTCCCGTCATGCAGGACCGTCCTTTCCAACCAAACACGCGCACATATCAAAGTCATGCCACCGAGTCTCGTCTTCCAAGGAATGCCTCTCGCCGGCGTGAATCAATATGTCATATTCAACAAGGCGTGGTAAACATGGCATTAGGGCACTCTACACCATTCTGTGAAGCTATAATGAACACCCCTAAAGAACCCAAGCAAGGTTAAGACTCCCAATATTGATACTTACGACAGCACGACAGACCCGGACATGCACTTATTAACCTACCATCATTACATGCATGTCCAAGGAACCAATGAGGCTAGTTGGTGCAATTATTTCCTGGTAACATCCAAATGGTTTGAAAGGCTGCCATCAGGAACTAGCACTTCATTCGCTGAGTTGAAAATTTTATTCTCCACCCGATTCATGGCATACAAGGAAGAGCGGAAAACAAGTATGCATCTGGGGCGTGTTCAGGGAAAGGATGAATGTTTAAGGAGTTATATATGTGTGAAGTTTCAACCTAGAGGTTGAACAGATCCTAGAATTGCCGGACGGGGTTTCCTTTAACAACTTCGTCAAAGGTCTGAAGAAGGGTTCCTTCAAATTTTACTTGGTAAAAAAAAGCATCAGGATAATGGCTAAAGTATAGGACGAGGCCAAAGAATTCATTCTCGCCACAAAGATTTGCAGGGTCCCAAAAGATCCAAAGTTTGGAGATAGTACTGTGTTAGGTTATGATACATATGACAATTCATAAATCATGCGGAAACAACCATTAAGCCAGGAATACATATTATTTACACATAATCATTTAGCATAGTTTAGATGCATACTCTTTGTTGCGTGCCTTCCCTAGCTGCGCCCGAACCGAACAAGAACAAGTCTTTAGGACTCCAAGTGTCGTCCCTCCGTAGATAGTCCACAGCACGTCTGGATCCGCCTTAAGATTGACCAACTAGAATCGCCCCTAAGGTACTATAAATTTTCGGCACTTTTGAGCAAGATGTGTGACTGAATTTTTCTCTCAAAAACTCACTTTGAATACTTTGAATAACTCGTTATAAATTGTGAACCCAAGCCACATATTTATAGGGGTATGGAAAGAGAATTGGAATCCTATTAGGATACGAATTAATTAAATTAGAATTATAATAAAGCTCTTATTTAATTAATTTATCAAATAGAATTAGGAATTTAATCATTAAACGAATTCTGCACGTTTTAGGTTTCGTATGCGAACACAAACACTTACGCGAGCATGACCCGCAAACGTGCAGGCCATGCCCGCGCACAGCCCACACGGCCGCACGGCCCACGCGAGCTACAAGCCCACGCGAGCTTCAGCAATGCTCGCAGCCCACTGCTCGCAGCTGCGAGCGCTGCGCGCGCTGCCACGGCCTGCTGGGCCTGGCCTTGCGCTGGGCCTGGCGTGGCCTTGGCTGTTCGTGTGGCGCGCTTGGCTTGCTGGGCGATGGCCTGGCTTCGTGCTGGGCCCTCGTCCGGCAGGCCTCGTCTGATGCTTATTCGTACGATACGCTTCCGATTAAATTCCCGATTCCGGAATTTATTTCCGATACGAACAATATTTAATATTTTCGATTTCGGAATTAATTTCCGTTTCGAACAAATATTTAATATTTCCGTTTCCGGAATTATTTTCCGATTCCGATAATATTTCCGATTCTGACAATATTTCCGTTTCCGGCAATATTTCCGATTCCGGCAATATTTCCATTTCCGATAATATTTCCCGATACGTACCATGTTTCCGTTTCCGGCAACATCTACGACTTGGATAATATTTATATTTCCGATACGATCCATATTTCCGTTTCCGGCAATATCATCGTTTCCGGAGTATTCATTTCTTGCCTGTGACGATCTCAGCTCCCACTGAAACCAAGATCCGTCGATTCCGAATATCCATAGATGGAGTATTTAATGCCATTAAATACTTGATCCGTTTACGTACTATTTGTGTGACCCTACGGGTTCAGTCAAGAGTAAGCTGTGGATTAATATCATTAATTCCACTTGAACTGAAGCGGCCTCTAGCTAGGCATTCAGCTCACTTGATCTCACTGAATTATTAACTTGTTAATTAATACTGAACCGCATTTATTAGACTTAACATAGAATGCATACTTGGACCAAGGGCATTATTTCCTTCAGTCTCCCACTTGTCCTTAGGGACAAGTGTGCATTTCCTAATTCCTTTGTCGCTCGATGCTTGCTCTTGAACAAAAGGTAAGAGTTGTCATCCTTATTATGTCCAGAGGTGTTCCTCGGTTTCAGAGTTCAACTGATCAAATAAACAGATAATCATAGCCTATGATTCATCCGAGCACGGCCATGCATTTCACAGTTTCTAGCTCTCCGAGTGGCCTTGTACAACTTTTAAGCATCTCATCCCGATTTATGGGAGGACAATCCCAATCTTGTGATCTTGAGATTAGACTTCGTTTGATAGGTGATTACCTGAGCGTTGCCTTTATAGCCTCCTTTTACGGTGCGACGGTTGGTCAACGTCAAAGCAACCAGTTCTCAAACAAGTAATCTCAAATCACTCAGGTATTGAGGATTTAGTGTCTAATAATTTTAATGAAATTTACTTATGACAGATTTTCATCTCTTACAGTAAAGTTTCATAGGTCTCGTCCGATACTAGTCTTCCCAAAGTAAGTATCTATGCAAATGATTATGACATTGCCATGTCCACATAGTTCAAGAAACAGAACTACTAGTCATCTTGCATTCTAATCGTCTAACGTTTTCTATGCGTCCAATTTTATAGAAAACTCCGACTAGGGACCATTTTCAACCTTTGACATTCAAGTTCACTTGATAGACATTTCTTAGTCACAGGACTGGTCCTGACAGTCTATCTTGAATATATCGTCAAATTGAAGGGACTCATCATTTAATAAACCACAAATTAAATGGAAAAATGAATTCTTTTCATTTATTGTGAATGATTAACCAATAATGTTTTACAACGATTTAAACTCTAAAACTTTAAAACATTAAACAGAGACATCAAAGCCATTCTCCAATATGCTTGATTCCCATAGCTGCAGAGTGCGAGTTGTGCTTCGCCTGCGGCAGAGGTTTAGTCAATGGATCTGATATGTTGTCATCAGTTCCAATTTTGCTTATCTCGACTTCTTTTCTTTCAACGAACTCTCGTAGAAGGTGAAATCTACGAAGTACATGCTTGACTCTCTGGTGGTGTCTAGGCTCCTTTGCCTGTGCAATAGCTCCGTTATTATCACAATACAGGGCTATTGGTCCTTTAATGGAGGGGACTACACCGAGTTCACCTATGAACTTCCTTAGCCATATAGCTTCCTTTGCTGCTTCATGTGCAGCAATGTACTCCGCTTCAGTTGTAGAATCCGCAATGGTGCTTTGCTTAGCACTTTTCCAGCTTACTGCTCCTCCGTTGAGGCAGAAGACAAACCCAGACTGTGATCTGAAAGCATCTTTGTCGGTTTGGAAACTTGCGTCCGTATAGCCTTTAACAATTAATTCATCATCTCCACCATAGACCAGGAAGTCATCTTTGTGCCTTTTCAGGTACTTCAGAATGTTCTTGGCAGCAGTCCAATGCGCCTCTCCTGGGTCTGACTGGTATCTGCTCGTAGCACTGAGTGCGTACGCAACATCCGGGCGTGTACTTATCATAGCATACATTATTGAACCAATCAATGATGCATATGGAATCCCATTCATTCGTCTACGCTCATCAAGTGTTTTTGGGCACTGAGTCTTGCTTAGAGTCATTCCATGAGACATGGGTAGGTAGCCTCGCTTGGAGTCCGCCATCTTGAACCTATCAAGCACCTTATTGATATAAGTGCTTTGACTAAGTCCAATCATCTTTTTAGATCTATCTCTGTAAATCTTGATGCCCAATATGTACTGTGCTTCTCCTAGATCTTTCATCGAAAAACATTTCCCAAGCCAAATCTGTTAGGTTATGATACATATGACAATACATAAATCATGCGGAAACAACCATTAAGCCAGGAATACATATTATTTGCACATAATCATATAGCATAATTTAGATGCATACTCTTTGTTGCGTGCCTTCCCTAGCTGCGCCCGAACCGAACAAGAACAAGTCTTTAGGACTCCAAGTGTCGTCCCTCCGTAGATAGTCCACAGCACGTCCGGATCCGCCTTAAGATTGACCAACTAGAATCGCCCTTAAGGTACTAGAATTTTCGGCACTCTTAGGTAAGAAATATGGCTGAATTTTCTCTCAAAACTCACTTTGAATACTTGAATTAATCTCTGAAAATATGTGACCCTAGGCACGTATTTATAGAGTTATGGAAAGGGAATTGGAATCCTAGTAGGATACGAATTAATTAAACTTAGAATCCTATAAGAACTCTAATTAATTAATTTATCCTTTTAGGAATAGGAATTTAATCATATACTAATTCTAATAGTTTTAGGAATCGTGCATGAACACAAACTCACACACACACACACACGGCAGCCACGAGGGCCGCCCATGCGTGCGTGCGAGCAGCAGCCCACGCAGCGAGGCCCACGGCCTTAGGCGCGCGCTGGGCCTGCCTTGCGGTGGGCCTGGGCGCTGTCTTGGCTGGGCGCGCGTTTGGCTTGCTGGGCGATGGCCCGACTTCGTGCTGGGCCTTCGTCCGGCAGGCCTCGTCCGATGCTAATTCGTACGATACGCTTCCGATTAAATTCCCGGTTCCGGAATTCATTTCCGATACGAACAATATTTAATATTTCCGATTCCGGAATCAATTTCCGTTTCGAACAAATATTTAATATTTCCGTTTCCGGAATTATTTTCCGATTCCGATAATATTTCCGATTCTGACAATATTTCCGTTTCCGGCAATATTTCCGATTCTGGTAATATTTCCATTTCCGATAATATTTTCCGATACGTACCATGTTTCCGTTTCCGGCAACATCTACGACTTGGATAATATTTATATTTCCGATACGATCCATATTTCCGTTTCCGGCAATATCATCGTTTCCGGAGTATTCATTTCTTGCCTGTGACGATCTCAGCTCCCACTGAAACCAAGATCCGTCGATTCCGAATATCCATAGATGGAGTATTTAATGCCATTAAATACTTGATCCGTTTACGTACTATTTGTGTGACCCTACGGGTTCAGTCAAGAGTAAGCTGTGGATTAATATCATTAATTCCACTTGAACTGAAGCGGCCTCTAGCTAGGCATTCAGCTCACTTGATCTCACTGAATTACTCCCTCCGTCCCGGAATACTCGACCCGGTTTGACCGGCACAAAGTTTAAGGGACTCGAATTGACTTATTTAATTTAATAGGTAGTAGTTGATAGTATGTATTATTTTAATGTAGTTAGTGGGATGTGGGTTAAGAGGTGGGGTTGGGGGAGAGTAGGGGTTGAATTTTTAATTACTTTTTGTATGGAGTAGGGGGTAGGTGGGTTAGTAAGGGTGGAGTGAGAAATAATATAATATTGTTAGAATATTTCCATTTTTAGAAACAGGTCAAGTATTAAGGGACGGCCCGATAAGGAAAACAGGTCAAGTATTCCGGGACGGAGGGAGTATTAACTTGTTAATTAATACTGAACCGCATTTATTAGACTTAACATAGAATGCATACTTGGACCAAGGGCATTATTTCCTTCAGTCTCCCACTTGTCCTTAGGGACAAGTGTGCATTTCCTAATTCCTTTGTCGCTCGATGCTTGCTCTTGAACATAAGGTAAGAGTTGTCATCCTTATTATGTCCAGAGGTGTTCCTCGGTTTCAGAGTTCAACTGATCAAATAAACAGATAATCATAGCCTATGATTCATCCGAGCACGGCCATGCATTTCACAGTTTCTAGCTCTCCGAGTGGCCTTGTACAACTTTTAAGCATCTTATCCCGATTTATGGGAGGACAATCCCAATCTTGCGATCTTGAGATTAGACTTCGTTTGATAGGTGATTACCTGAGCGTTGCCTTTATAGCCTCCTTTTACGGTGCGACGGTTGGTCAACGTCAAAGCAACCAGTTCTCAAACAAGTAATCTCAAATCACTCAGGTATTGAGGATTTAGTGTCTAATAATTTAATGAAATTTACTTATGACAGACTTTCATCTCTTACAGTAAAGTTTCATAGGTCTTGTCCGATACTAGTCTTCCCAAAGTAAGTATCTATGCAAATGATTATGACATTGCCATGTCCACATAGTTCAAGAAACAGAACTACTAGTCATCTTGCATTCTAGTCGTCTAACGTTTTCTATGCGTCCAATTTTATAGAAAACTCCGACTAGGGACCATTTTCAACCTTTGACATTCAAGTTCACTTGATAGACATTTCTTAGTCACAGGACTGGTCCTGACAGTCTATCTTGAATATTTCGTCAAATTTGAAGGGACTCATCATTTAATACTAAACCAAGATTAAATGGAATATGAAAATACATTTCATATATGATAAATGTTCAACCCCAATGTTTTACAACCATGGGCCTCAAACCCATCTTCTAAAACAGTTCATGGAATTCAAAGCTATGCTTGATTTCCAGTGCTACAATGTGAGTGTTGCTTCTCACTTGTTGCATAGGTTTAGTTATCATGCTTTGTCAATCTTAATATCCTTTTCATCGAATGTTCTTCGAGATATGATGATAAGATCTTTTCGAGTTTGTTTATTGTGTGATCTAGTCTTTCTTACTTCGATGGTGGTTTTACTCATTTTGCAATGAAGAACCATCAAGTTAGCAGACGTTTTTCT
Source organism: Spinacia oleracea (assembly GCF_020520425.1). Taxonomy (NCBI): domain Eukaryota; kingdom Viridiplantae; phylum Streptophyta; class Magnoliopsida; order Caryophyllales; family Amaranthaceae; genus Spinacia; species Spinacia oleracea. The sequence goes on along the minus strand of NC_079492.1, from coordinate 28,043,207 downwards.
TGCTTCAAGAGTGGTTCCACGCATTTTCAATGAAGAACCATCAAGCCAGCAGATAGGTGATCTACCCAAGTTCAGTGAAGAACTTTAAACAACCCTGTTTTATTGCTTCTTAGGCAATAATTACTTTTACTTCAACTATATAGGTTGCTAGTGATGCTTTTGTTTGGATTTACCTATCCAAGCAGTTCATAGATATGTGGAAGACTCTCCAACTATATCTTAGAACATAGAAATTTAATTTCCCAAGCAACAACTCATGGTCTCCAACCCGTGTTGCCATTTTGAAACACGATGCTCTTTAGCTCGTCCTTGTCAATGGTTAACTCCAAAGGGTCTTTGCTTGATCCTTTGCCAGTGTTTATGCGTGTAGCATCAATATTTAGCATATCTTTATTTCCTTGAATCATGAACTATTCCTATGTACCTTTTCAAGTACCATAAGTATTCTTGATCTCAATCTAGTTGATCTTCACTTAGATCAATAGAGATTGGTATATGTTCGTCATGCCTAAAGTCATACGATACGTTTTTGGCGATCCTCATATTATATCATACATGATAAATTCTTTTGCAGAATAATTCCCAATTGAATTCTATTCATGTAACTTTAGCCTATCTAGTTTCAGTAGATACTAAATTCAGCTAAATTCTTTGACATATAATATAGGTTAAGAATCTCATTTAGACTCTTTGATGTTTAACTTAGTAAATGCTTATACATAGTTCAAACATCCTTTACTTAGATTTATTCACATGGGTCGAATATCTCCAATGGAGACTTTCGTGTTTGATTTAGTAAATGCCATTACTTAATCCAAAACAATATCATAAGATCTTTGTAAATAGATCTTAATACCCAGTATGTACTAAGTTTCGCCATGGTCCATCATTGATGAATTATTTCAAATCTAAGTCATTAGCATTTGAATGTTATTTCACAATAGAGAGATATGTGTGTAATACACATAGGACCAATTAAGTTTTAAGTACTCCCACTAAACTTCTTATATATCTATAAGAATCATGTATATTTTATGAAACTAAAATACTTATTAGCTTCACTAAAATATAATTCTAATTCCCAATTGCTTGCTTAAATCTGTACTTAGATTTCATAAGTTAGCATTCCTTTTCAAGCATTTATTTGGATCCACAAATTCTATGACATACCATGTACATAGTTTCTTCCAACATTTGATTGAGGAATACGTTTTGTCATCCAATTGCCATATGTACCAATATGCAGTCATTGCTTGATTTATAGACTTGAGCATTACGATTATGCATGAGGTTTCAACACAATCCACGCCGTGAATTTGCTTGTAACCTTTAGCAACTAATCTAGCTTTGTGTTGTGAACACAATTTCATGTTTGACGGTTTTTATCCTTAAAACAAACTTGCAACCAATAGGTGTGAAACTATTCTTGCAAATCAACAAAATTTCAATTTTGTCATCAAAACATTGAGTATGTTTTATGGCCTTTAACCAATTAAACATATAGTCTATATATGGCCTCTAACCATTTTAGGGAATCTGGGTTTCGTCATAGCTTTCTTACAAGTCACAAACTCATTAATCTACATGATAATAGTTTGACTGCAAGTTGTAGGTTTCTTCACTATCTAATAGAAGAATCTCATAGTTTCATTGACCAGAACTCTATGTTTCTTTACTATCTAATTGAAGAATCTCATAGTTCCATTGACTTGAACTCTATGCCTACTTGGGTATAGAACATTAAACAATAGAATATCAATAGCCACTTGAAAGTCCTTTGAATATTCTGTTCTCCTTGAAGCACTTGTAAAGTCTTCTAAGAGATGTCTATTCTTTAAAGCCACTTGTAAAGTCCTTACAGAATAAGTTCGGATTTTCTGAAGCACTTCGAAAAGCCTCCGGAATGTCCGTTTATGTTTGTTGTTCGCCTCGAAGACTTTCGAGGTCCATTTTCTCCCACTTGTCATTTTGGAAACGAATCTCCAAAAGGACATTATTTCGAGCAAACAAACATTATGTTCTCAAAAATTCGTGGTAGAAACAATACCCTTGTGTCTCATTTGAATAAATCACAATGAAACATATATCTATACTTGGGCCTTAGTTTGTCGAATGACAAACACTAAGCTCCCACTGAGTTTAGGAACTCTCTAGATATATTTTATGAAAAGTTATTCTGAAATTACTTTTCAATAGCTTTGACGAATTTGGTTTAGTTTGGTGGTAGTTGAGCATTTTGTTTTAGAAATTATAGGAAAAGTCTTTATGATCCATCATTGATCGAATCAAGTACTAATTGACTTTGATTATTCCAACGTAGATATGCCATATCTTATGGAGCTAGATTGTGAAATTACAACACACAATCATTGATGATCATATTTGGTCTCAAGTAATCATCAACATGATCTAACCTAGAACTTTATGATTTCTTGCCAAGTGGATTTTATACTTCTGAATCTTTGAACTAGCCAAACAGATTCAACTTATATCACATTTGAGTAAATAAACCTATATTCACTCAAATCCATGTGAAATAATAAAGTCATAAAACCTTTCTTTAGCTTTGAACTCTATCGTCTAGGCGTTCTAACAATAGTTCATATTCTTTGTTACTTTCAACAAGTAAGACTAGCTTGTCTTAAGTTGATCTAGAAATCAACCAACTTTCAAAAGTCCATTAAAATAGAGATTTTGAATGTTAACTTGTTGATATGGTCTAAGCAACAATGCCAAAGATTAGTGGAACTCAAATCAAGGGGTTGATTTGAACCTAGTAAAGTTCTTTAAAGAGTTGTTTGTTTTAATCAAGCATATTGACTCATTCCGTAAATGACCATTTCATTTAAATAAACAAACAAACAAGCATTGTTTTTGTTCTTCTGAATGTGAGTCTTTCTGTGTTTAAAGCAGAAATTTAGGTATGCTGATTATGGAACAAAATAGCCATTTAGTTCCAGCCTTTGAAAGGACTTAAAACAAACTAGATGACCCTACAACTAATGTAGCATTGCCATGCTTCATTTCCCACTTGTAGGTCATTAGTGTATCCTAGCTTCCATTGTTTGAGTTATTACCGAAGTAAGAACCTCAAGCGGTATATGATACCAAGGAAGTTTGATTGCTAGGTCACTTCTCTTTAAACATAAACTTTTAGGTAGAAACGGAATCGTAAATTCCTTTCATTTGTTCCTTTGTTTCCCTATTTCTCGTACCCTTTCTTATAGTCTTCAGAATTGAATTCTTTAGTGTTGACTTTTATACTTTGTTAGACATGTCCAATGTCACCAACAAGGTTCTTTACCATTTTAATTTATGTTGAATATTTTGTTTCAACTAGATGATCTTACTAGAAGCTTCTAAAGTTCTCTAAGTATCAATCTATTCGAATGTCTAGGGACTAGACTCATTCGAGAATTAAATGGACAAAGATATTAGGTTGTTAACCATTGGTAAAGCTGAGCGTATTAAACTCAATGCTTTATGATCTCAAAACTACAGTGTATTTTTGAATTCACAAGCACCAATTGGTTTGCCATTCGACTTTGATGTTCGAAAACAACCATAAAAGTCGCTATAAGAAACGTACATTTTAAATTGCTCACTTTCTCTCATTTCCGTGAATCGTTCTTGGATTCACTACCAATCGAGGAAATTTACTGTTACCTTTCTAAAAGGATTTATTGCAGTGCAAGATATTTAATTATAAACAATAATTAAAACATAATTGAAGCATGCAAAGTCTAAACATTTATCATGAGTAACAACTTGAAAAGCAATCATGCAATTTAAACAAGTTATTAGCATTTTATTCGAATTTATTGTTCCGGCAGGTGTGAATAAAATGATTCCAAGATCCTAAAATCATTGTAGAACTAAGCACAGTTTGTCGACTTAATCCTAAAACATCTTAGGTAAGCAAAAGCCTTTTGCTAATAGTCTAGAAACTATTCTTGGTTGATAGGTACGTCTAAGAACTTATTAGGTAAACCTATCGATTTTGCCACGACATAAAAGGACTCCTTACTTATATCGTTGAGTTTCACCAAAACTAACATGTACTCACAATTATTTGTGTACCTTGCCCCTTTAGGACCAATAAGTAACACCTCGCTGAGCGAAAACTATTACTAAATTGATGTAAAGGATATCCAAGCAAGTGTATATTTTGGCATGGCACCTTATAACTCAATTTTTAAGTTTGGAACTTAAGGCTCTTACTATGTTGGTTAGATTTTAAGTGAACTAAAATCCTTAATCATGCAACATAATCAAGCTCTTGATCTCATGCATATTTAAGACATATTTAAAGCAATAAATAACTTAAAGCATGCATAAGATAAATGTGATCTAGTATGGCCCGACTTCATCTTGAAGTTTTAACTTCAAAGTCCGTCTTGAAAATCTCCGTGGGAGGCACCATTTTCTTCAAATAGGATAAGCTATAATTAAAACTAATTACAACTATTGGATGGTACGCAGACCATATTTGAATTGAAAAACGACTTTGGTACTTTAGACCAATTACATTCAAATTAATGGTGCGCAGACCATATTTTCTATCCTATTTGGGCCATACTAGTCACCTCATAACCTGCAAAACAGTACATATACAATATATACCATTCACCCATTCATTATCATGAATGGCCCACATAGCTGGTTAGTAAAACACATTATGCATCACGTAAACATTTGCAGCAATTAATCAAGGGCACCAATAATCTACCAATTATTCAGTCCTTATTAATTCTAATCAAGTTGTTTTAACCTTAAGGATTTGTAGACCTAATCAAGAGTTTTATGACTAAAAGGGCTCCCACTTAAACCAATAAATTCATATGCTTTACTAATTTTAAACATAAAAATGTATTTCAAGTCTAACCGGAAACATACAAATTTAATTAAAATTTAAAGCTCATATAAATTTATAATTGAATCCAAAAAGTTTAATTTAATTTCAGTCGTATTTAAATTAATTCATGATTTTAATTTTAGTAAAATAATTAGAATAAATAAAATTTATTATAATTACAATATTCAAAATTAAAATCCAAGAAAATAATTTAAATTATTAATTTTAAAATTAATTAAAATTACGTAAACTGAAAAATTTCAAATTAAACATTCAAAACGATCTAATCGCAACGCAAACACCCTACGCATTGCACGCCCATGGGCCGCACGCACACAGCCATTGCTGGCCATGTGCGCGCAGCCCATGCGCTCGTCGCATAGCTGCTGCATCTTCCATCGCAAGCCATCGCACGCTGTGGTGCTCGCTGCGCGCGCGCCAGCGCTCGACGCACGCGAGCCATCGCTCGCTGTGCGCGCTCGCCAGCGCTCGCTGCGCGCGCTCCATCGCTCGCTGTGCGCGCGATTCATTGCTCGCTGTGCGCGAGCAATTCCGCGCGATCAACGCTGGGCGCAGCGCTCGTGGCACGCGAGCTTGCGCTCGCTGCGCGCGAGGCTGCGCGCCCTTGCGCGAGGCAGTGCGCGTTGTGACGCAGCTCGCTTGCTGCCCACACGCGACTGTCATGGCTTGCCTTTCGCCCATGCCCATTCGTCCATAGCTCGTGGCCCACGACACAAGGCAGGGCTGCTGCCTTGTGCTCGTGCACCATGCCTTGCTCATTGCATTCGTGCCGCACGGGCGACGAGCTCCCTTGCTCGTCGTCGCATGCCCGCACTATACAACACCCCTTAAGGGTAACACGAAGCGTCCATTGCTTTGTGCGTGCAAGTTATATGAACGAATCGCATAAAAATTTAAAATTTATATTTAAAATTAATGACAAATTAATAAATAATATTAATTTCATAATTTTAGGGCGAAAAATTGAAAATTTATTATTCAATTGATTTCCGATTGTCATGGATTCAAGTCTAGGTCATAAAAATTTAAAATTTATCATAAATTTACAATTTTTATGGTGGTTTTTAATCATAGGTTTCTAATTAAATTATAATTAATTATGAAAATCAAATTAATTCTAAATTATTCTAATTTTCAACAAATTAATCATAATTACAAATTAGATTGCATAATTAACAAGGATAGGCATTCAAACTTGTTAAACATATACAGTAGGTCAATCAAAAATTCAAGATTTATCAACAAGAATCGCAAATATTTAATTTAACATCTTAAATTTACGAAATTTTGCATTCGAAAAACTAAAACCTTCGAAAAGTCATAGTTAGGCTTCGAATTTGAGAATTCTGGGTTCGGCAGAAAAATACTAATTTTGTCAAAATTTTAGAATGCCTTTTACATGCGGAATTGACACAAAAATCACTCGATTTGGATGAGTAACGAAGAAACTGCCGAAAAACTGCGTACGTATAATTAAATAAACGCAATTTGCAATTAATTAACAATTACGAAAATTAATCAACCCTTTTAATTCTTGCAAATTTGTAATATTTAACCATGTTCATGCAATTTAGATTATGAAAATAATAAGAGGCTCGTGATACCACTGTTAGGTTATGATACATATGACAATACATAAATCATGCGGAAACAACCATTAAGCCAGGAATACATATTATTTACACATAATCATATAGCATAATTTAGATGCATACTCTTTGTTGCGTGCCTTCCCTAGCTGCGCCCGAACCGAACAAGAACAAGTCTTTAGGACTCCAAGTGTCGTCCCTCCGTAGATAGTCCACAACACGTCCGGATCCACCTTAAGATTGACCAACTAGAATCGCCCTTAAGGTACTAGAATTTTCGGCACTCTTAGGTAAGAAATATGGCTGAATTTTCTCTCAAAACTCACTTTGAATACTTGAATTAATCTATGAAAATATGTGACCCTAGGCACGTATTTATAGAGTTATGGAAAGGGAATTGGAATCCTAGTAGGATACGAATTAATTAAACTTAGAATCCTATAAGAACTCTAATTAATTAATTTATCCTTTTAGGAATAGGAATTTAATCATATACTAATTCTAATAGTTTTAGGAATCGTGCATGAACACAAACTCACACACACACACACGGAAGCCACGAGGGCCGCCCATGCGTGCGTGCGAGCAGCAGCCCACGCAGCGAGGCCCATGGCCTTAGGCGCGCGCTGGGCCTGCCTTGCGGTGGGCCTGGGCGCTGCCTTGGCTGGGCGCGCGTTTGGCTTGCTGGGCGATGGCCCGACTTCGTGCTGGGCCTTCGTCCGGCAGGCCTCGTCCGATGCTAATTCGTACGATACGCTTCCGATTAAATTCCCGGTTCCGGAATTCATTTCCGATACGAACAATATTTAATATTTCCGATTCCGGAATCAATTTCCGTTTCGAACAAATATGTAATATTTCCGTTTCCGGAATTATTTTCCGATTCCGATAATATTTCCGATTCTGACAATATTTCCGTTTCCGGCAATATTTCCGATTCTGGTAATATTTCCATTTCCGATAATATTTTCCGATACGTACCATGTTTCCGTTTCCGGCAACATCTACGACTTGGATAATATTTATATTTCCGATACGATCCATATTTCGGTTTCCGGCAATATCATCGTTTCCGGAGTATTCATTTCTTGCCTGTGACGATCTCAGCTCCCACTGAAACCAAGATCCGTCGATTCCGAATATCCATAGATGGAGTATCTAATGCCATTAAATACTTGATCCGTTTACGTACTATTTGTGTGACCCTACGGGTTCAGTCAAGAGTAAGCTGTGGATTAATATCATTAATTCCACTTGAACTGAAGCGGCCTCTAGCTAGGCATTCAGCTCACTTGATCTCACTGAATTATTAACTTGTTAATTAATACTGAACCGCATTTATTAGACTTAACATAGAATGTATAATTGGACCAAGGGCATTATTTCCTTCAAAATCTTGACAGAGTTCAACATAGGAATGTCATTTCCGATAAGTAATATGTCGTCGACATATAATACTAGGAAAGCAATTTTGCTCCCACTGACCTTCTTGTATACACAAGATTCGTCCGCGTTCTTGATGAAACCAAAGTCACTGACTGCTTCATCAAAACGTATATTCCAGCTCCTGGATGCCTGCTTCAATCCGTAGATTGACTTCTTTAGCTTGCATACCTTTTTAGCATTCTTTGGATCCTCAAAACCTTCAGGCTGTGTCATAAACACAGTTTCTGTTAAAACGCCGTTTAAGAAAGCAGTTTTGACATCCATCTGCCATATTTCGTAATCGTAATATGCAACGATTGCTAACATTATCCGAATAGACTTTAGCATTGCAACTGGTGAAAAGGTTTCATCGTAGTCCACACCATGGACTTGCCTGTAACCTTTTGCAACCAATCTAGCTTTGAAAACTTCAAGTTTCCCATCCTTGTCTTTTTTCAGTTTGAAAACCCATTTGCTTCCAATGGCTTGGTAGCCATCTGGCAAATCGACCAAATCCCATACTTGGTTTTCAGACATGGAGTCTAATTCAGATTGCATGGCTTCTTGCCATTGCTTGGAGCTAGGGCTCGTCATAGCTTGTTTGTAAGTCGCAGGTTCATCACTTTCAAGTAATAGAACGTCATAGCTTTCGTTCGTCAAAATACCTAAGTACCTTTCCGGTTGAGATCTATATCTTTGCGATCTACGCGGGGTAACATTTCTAGATTGACCATGATTCTCACCAGATTCTTCTAAAGATCTCTGAGTTTCATCCTGAATGTCATCTTCAGCATTCTCTAGAGTTTGTTGTTCGACTCGAATTTCTTCGAGGTCTACTTTTCTCCCACTTGTCATTTTGGAAATGTGATCTTTCTCCAAAAAGACACCATCTCGAGCAACAATCACCTTGTTCTCAGATGTATTGTAGAAGTAATACCCCTTTGTTTCCTTTGGATAGCCCACAAGGATACATTTGTCAGATTTTGGATGAAGTTTGTCTGAAATTAATCGTTTGACGTATACTTCACATCCCCAAATCTTAAGAAAAGACACATTTGGAGGCTTTCCAAACCATAATTCGTATGGAGTCTTTTCGACAGCTTTAGACGGAGCTCTATTTATAGTGAGTGCAGCTGTATTTAGTGCATGTCCCCAAAATTCTAATGGAAGTTCGGCCTGACCCATCATTGACCTGACCATGTCTAGCAAGGTTCTGTTCCTCCGTTCCGACACACCGTTCCATTGTGGTGTTCCAGGAGGAGTCAATTCTGATAGAATTCCACATTCTTTCAGATGGTCATCAAATTCATAGCTCAGATATTCACCGCCTCTATCAGACCGCAGTGCCTTAATCTTCTTGCCTAATTGATTCTCTACTTCACTCTGAAATTCCTTGAATTTGTCAAAGGATTCAGACTTATGCTTCATTAGGTAGACATAACCATATCTACTGAAGTCATCAGTGAAAGTGATAAAGTAGCTGAAACCACCTCTAGCATTTGTACTCATTGGTCCACATACATCTGTATGGATTAAACCCAATAGTTCATTTGCTCTTTCTCCAACTTTAGAGAAAGGTTGCTTTGTCATTTTGCCAAGTAAACATGATTCGCATTTACCATAATCCTCTAAGTCAAATGGTTCTAGAATTCCTTCCTTTTGAAGTCTTTCTAAGCGTTTCAAGTTTATATGGCCTAATCGACAATGCCACAGATAGGTGAGATCTGAATCATCCTTTTTGGCCTTTTTGGTATTTATGTTATATACTTGTTTGTCGTGATCTAATAAATAAAGTCCATTGACTAATCTAGCAGATCCATAAAACATCTCTTTAAAATAAAACGAACAACTATTGTCTTTTATTAAAAAGGAAAATCCCTTAGCATCTAATCAAGAAACTGAAATGATGTTTTTAGTAAGACTTGGAACATGGAAACATTCTTCCAGTTCCAAAACTAGCCCGGAGGGCAGCGACAAAAAGTAAGTTCCTACAGCTAATGCAGCAATCCGTGCTCCATTTCCCACTCGTAGGTCGACTTCACCCTTGCTTAACTTTCTACTTCTTCTTAGTTCCTGTGGATTGGAACATAAGTGTGAGCCACAACCTGTATCTAATACCCAAGAAGTTGAATTAGCAAGTATACAGTCTATAACGAAAATACCTGAAGATGGAATGACTGTTCCGTTCTTCTGATCTTCCTTTAGCTTCAAGCAATCTCTCTTCCAATGCCCCTTCTTCTTGCAGTAGAAGCATTCGGATTCAGAAGTGGGTTGACTGACCTTCCTCTTTACAGATTTGGCGCCAGTTTGCTTAGTTGGGCTGGCCTTGTTGCCACCTTTCTTAGCATTCCTCTTCTTTCCAGATTTCTTGAACTTGCCCCCACGCACCATAAGCACATCCTGCTTATCACTTTTGAGCGTCTTTTCAGCGGTTTTCAGCATACCGTGAAGCTCAGTGAGCGTTTTGTCCAGACTATTCATACTGTAGTTCAGTTTGAACTGATCATACCCGCTATGAAGAGAATGGAGGATGGTGTCTATAGCCATTTCCTGAGAAAATTGCTGATCCAGCCGACTCATATTCTCAATGAGTCCAATCATTTTGAGAACATGTGGATTTACGGGCTCGCCTTTCTTAAGCTTGGTCTCAAGAATTTTCCTATGAGTCTCGAATCTTTCGACTCGAGCCAGATCTTGGAACATATTCTTCAACTCACTGATGATTGTGAAAGCATCTGAGTTGATGAACGTTTTCTGCAGATCCGCACTCATGGTGGCGAGCATTAGACGTTTCACATCCTTGTTGGCATCAATCCAACGATTGAGGGCTGCCTGAGTGACCCCGTCGCCTGCGGCTTCGGGCATCGCCTCATCTAGGACATACTCCTTTTCTTCCTGCATAAGAACTATTTGCAAGTTCCTTTGCCAGTCAAGGAAGTTTTTCCCGTTCAACTTCTCCTTTTCGAGAATTGATCGAATGTTGAATGAATTGTTGTTTTCCATATTAAAAACTACAATTGAAAAGAATAAACAAATAAATAACCATTCACAGTTTCTCTTAATAAACTTAAATTCTAGCATACATGCATAATTCAATGTTTATTAAGCATTTTATTCAAGTTATGTGTTCCGGCAGGTGTGAATAAAATGATTCCAAGATCCTAAAATCATTGAAGAACTAAGCACAGTTTGTCGACTTAATCCTAAAACATCTTAGGTAAGCAAAAGCCTTTTGCTAATAGTCTAGAAACTATTCTTGGTTGATAGGTACGTCTAAGAACTTATTAGGTAAACCTATCGATTTTGCCACGACATAAAAGGACTCCTTACGTACATCGTTGAGTTTCACCAAAACTAACATGTACTCACAATTAATTGTGTACCTTGCCCCTTTAGGACCAATAAGTAACACCTCGCTGAGCGAAAACTATTACTAGATTGATGTAAAGGATATCCAAGCAAGTGTATATTTTGGCATGGCACCTTTTAACTCAATTTTTAAGTTTGGAACTTAAGGCTCTTACTATGTTGGTTATATTTTAAGTGAACTAAAATCCTTAATCATGCAACATAATCAAGCCACAATGTCATGCATAATTAAGACATATTTAAAGCAATAAATAACTTAAAGCATGCATAAGATAAATGTGATCTAGTATGGCCCGACTTCATCTTGAAGCTTTAACTTCAAAGTCCGTCTTGAAAATCTCCGTGGGAGGCACCATTTTCTTCAAATAGGATAAGCTATAATTAAAACTAATTACAACTATTTGATGGTACGCAGACCATATTTGAATTGAAAAACAACTTTGGTACTTTAGACCAATTACATTCAAATTAATGGTACGCAGACCATATTTTCTATCCTATTTGGGCCATACTAGTCACTTCATAACCTGCAAAACAGTACATATACAATATATACCATTCACCCATTCATTATCATGAATGGCCCACATAGCTGGTTAGTAAAACACATTATGCATCACGTAAACATTTGCAGCAATTAATCAAGGGCACCAATAATCTACCAATTATTCAGTCCTTATTAATTCTAATCAAGTTGTTTTAACCTTAAGGATTCGTAGACCTAATCAAGAGTTTATGACTAAAAAGCGCTCCCACTTAAACCAATAAATTCATATGCTTTACTAATTTTAAACATAAAAATGTATTTCAAGTCTAACCGGAAACATACAAATTCAATTTAAATTTAAAGCCCATATGAATTTATAATTGAATCCAAAAAGTTTAATTTAATTTCAGTCGTATTTAAATTAATTCATGATTTTAATTTTAGTAAAATAATTAGAATAAATAAAATTTATTACAATTACAATATTCAAAATTAAAATCCAAGAAAATAATTTAAATTATTAATTTTAAAATTAATTAAAATTACGTAAACTGAAAATTTCAAATTAAACATTCAAAACGATCTAATCGTAATGCAAACACCCTACGCATCGCACGCCCATGGGCCACACGCACACAGCCATCGCTGGCCATGTGTGCGCAGCCCATGCGCTCGTCGCATAGCTGCTGCATCTACCCATCGCAAGCCATCGCACAAGTTGGTGCTCGCTGCGCGCTCGCTGTGCGCGCGCCAGCGCTCGATGCACGCGAGCCATCGCTCGCTGTGCGCGCTCGCCAGCGCTCGCTGCGCGCGCTCCAGCGCTCGATGCACGCGAGCTATCGCTCGCTGTGCGCGAGCCATCGCTCGCTGTGCGCGAGCAATTGCTCGCTGCGCGCGATCGACGCTGGGCGCAGCGCTCGTGGCACGCGAGCTTGCGCTCGCTGCGCGCGAGGCTGCACGCGCTTGCGCGAGGCAGTGCGCGTTGTGGCGACAGCTCGCTTGCTGCCCACACGCGATTGCCGTGCCTTGCCTTCGCCCATGCCCATTCGTCCATAGCTCGTGGCCCACGACACAAGGCAGGGCTGCTGCCTTGTGCTCGTGCACCATGCCCTTGCTCATTGCATTCGTGCCGCACGGGCGACGAGCTCCCTTGCTCGTCGTCGCATGCCCGCACTATACAACACCCCTTAAGGGTAACACGAAGCGTCCATTGCTTTGTGCGTGCAAGTTATATGAACGAATCGCATAAAAATTTAAAATTTATATTTAAAATTAATGACAAATTAATAAATTAATATTAATTTCATAATTTTAGGGCGAAAAATCGAAAATTTATTATTCAATTGATTTCCGATTATCATGGATTCAAGCCTAGGTCATAAAAATTTAAAATTTATCAGAAATTTACAATTTTTATGGTGGTTTTTAATCATAGGTTTCTAATTAAATTATAATTAATTATGAAAATCAAATTAATTCTAAATTATTCTAATTTTCAACTAATTAATCATAATTACAAATTAGATTGCATAACTAACAAGGCTAGGCATTCAAACTTGTTAAACATATACAGTAGGTCAATCAAAAATTCAAGATTTATCAACAAGATTCACAAATATTTAATTTAACATCTTAAATTTACGAAATTTTGCATTCGAAAAACTAAAACCTTCGAAAAGTCATAGTTAGGCTTCGAATTTTAGAATTCTGGGTTCGGCAGAAAAATACTCTTTTGTCAAAATTTTAGAATGCCTTTTACATGCGGAATTGACACAAAAATCACTCGATTTGGATGAGTAACGAAGAAACTGCCGAAAAACTGCGTACGTATAATTAAATAAACGCAATTTGCAATTAATTAACAATTACGAAAATTAAACACCCCTTTTAATTCTTGCAAATTTGTAATATTTAACCATGTTCATGCAATTAGATTATGAAAATAATAAGAGGCTCGTGATACCACTGTTAGGGTTTTGATACATATGACAATTCATAAATCATGCGGAAACAACCATTAAGCCAGGAATACATATTATTTACACATAATCATTTAGCATAGTTTAGATGCATACTCTTTGTTGCGTGCCTTCCCTAGCTGCGCCCGAACCGAACAAGAACAAGTCTTTAGGACTCCAAGTGTCGTCCTTCCGTAGATAGTCCACAGCACGTCCGGATCCGCCTTAAGATTGACCAACTAGAATCGCCCCTAAGGTACTATAAATTTTCGGCACTTTTGAGCAAGATGTGTGACTGAATTTTTCTCTCAAAAACTCACTTTGAATACTTTGAATAACTCGTTATAAATTGTGAACCCAAGCCACATATTTATAGGGGTATGGAAAGAGAATTGGAATCCTATTAGGATACGAATTACTTAAATTAGAATTATAATAAAACTCTTATTTAATTAATTTATCAAATAGAATTAGGAATTTAATCATTAAACGAATTCTGCACGTTTTAGGTTTCGTATGCGAACACAAACACTTACGCGATCATGACCCGCAAACGTGCAGGCCATGCCCGCGCACAGCCCACACGGCCGCACGGCCCACGCGAGCTACAAGCCCACGCGAGTTTCAGCAATGCTCGCAGCCCACTGCTCGCAGCTGCGCGCGCTGCGCGCGCTGCCACGGCCTGCTGGGCCTGGCCTTGCGCTGGGCCTGGCGTGGCCTTGGCTGTTCGTGTGGCGCGCTTGGCTTGCTGGGCGATGGCCTGGCTTCGTGCTGGGCCCTCGTCCGGCAGGCCTCGTCCGATGCTTATTCGTACGATACGCTTCCGATTAAATTCCCGATTCCGGAATTTATTTCCGATACGAACAATATTTAATATTTTCGATTTCGGAATTAATTTCCGTTTCGAACAAATATTTAATATTTCCGTTTCCGGAATTATTTTCCGATTCCGATAATATTTCCGATTCTGACAATATTTCCGTTTCCGGCAATATTTCCGATTCCGGCAATATTTCCATTTCCGATAATATTTCCCGATACGTACCATGTTTCCGTTTCCGGCAACATCTACGACTTGGATAATATTTATATTTCCGATACGATCCATATTTCCGTTTCCGGCAATATCATCGTTTCCGGAGTATTCATTTCTTGCCTGTGACGATCTCAGCTCCCACTGAAACCAAGATCCGTCGATTACGAATATCCATAGATGGAGTATTTAATGCCATTAAATACTTGATCCGTTTACGTACTATTTGTGTGACCCTACGGGTTCAGTCAAGAGTAAGCTGTGGATTAATATCATTAATTCCACTTGAACTGAAGCGGCCTCTAGCTAGGCATTCAGCTCACTTGATCTCACTGAATTATTAACTTGTTAATTAATACTGAACCGCATTTATTAGACTTAACATAGAATGCATACTTGGACCAAGGGCATTATTTCCTTCATACTGATTCTAGAAAGAAAGCTTAGACGGACAAAAATGCGCCTAGAGCTAATGGCACTTGGACCATCTCAAAGGAACAAAATCAGAGTCTAGCGGCAATATGGGTCATTCCTATGATAGAGAGCGCTCGAGTACAACACATATCCATGTATAATCCTTATGGGCGTGGGCAGTAAATTTGACCTGGAATGTCCATCCCCAATGAATTCACCTGTGGAAAGTTGAGATCCGAAACTGTTCTGCCAATTCCATGAGGACGTGGGTCATGAAACTAAAGACTGCAAAATCTTAAAGAGAGCCTTAGATGGACTAGAGGCAAAGGGGTTCCTAAATCGCTACACAAGCAAAAATACTAGCGGCACGAGCAAGAAATTCTATAAGAAGAACATGTCTCCACCATTAGGGGATGACATCAATCGTATCGATGGTGAATTTTTTGCCATCATCTAAGGCTTGGGAGCAGGAGGACCCACCACGTGAGAGTACAATGATTATGCCAATGGGTTGAGTCAAGTAATGATTTACGGAAAATCTCCTATGGACTTCTACCTAAAATGAAAATATGTGAGTCAGACATAGGAAAGATTTCTACTCCCCACGATGATCCCCTAGTCACCGAGCTTAAAATCTCCAACCTAAGGGTGTAGCGAATTCTTATAGACACTGGTAGCTCGTCATATATCATTATTCTTGAGTGTTTGAGTCGGATTGTTCAAGGCCCAAAGAGAAATGAGAAAATACATTAACTTGTCACCAGCTTTGGAGGAAGTGTCATTAACCCCGTAAGCATCATTTATCTGCCGCCGATCGATGTTAGGAAACCGTTCACAAAATTGTAAGATGAACGTCAATTTCTTGATTTCCAAAGACCTCACGTCATAAAATTTCATCTTAGGCCGACCAAACCTAAACAAAAAAAAGGTAGTAATACTTAATCCCCATGAAGTATGTTTGCAATGACGGGAGTATTAACACCATTCACGGTGACCAACAACATGCTAGAGATTGCTACCTAACCACGCTCAACCCTTCGGAGTGGGGCACATAAACTATTGAGGTCGGCGCCAAAAGGAAGCACAACGAAAAAATGGCCGGTAAAAGAAAGGAAGCAATGATGATTAGTCCCAACACAAGCGACATCCAAAACAAGCACGACAATCCAAAGATAAACTAAGATTCCAAATATCCTAGAAACTTAGGAGCATATTTCGTGTAAACAACTTGACTATGGTGTATCTGGCCGATGACGACGAAGATTGTACTTGGCCTATCCTTGCAATTTTATAAATCAATAATTTTATGCTACTAAGACTGTATCTCTTGGTTTCATTAAAACTATGACTCGATAGTTCAAATTTATGGCACGACATAAAAAAAGATCACCTAAAGCCTAAGAAGTGGCCCAAATTAGCAGTCCTATTAGGCTGATAACTTGAAAACAGGGGTAATCACCATTGGATGATGTGATCATATTGTAGGGGAATACAGTTAAACATAATAACATGTGCGGAACAATCCCCAAAGCCAGGAAACATGTATAAAGCACAAATTAAGCATACTTACATTCGAAGCGTGTTTTCCACAATAATCCGTCAACGAACACGAACAAAGAACTCCAATTGTCGTTCCTCTACTTGGTTCACCGACACGATCAAATCCGTCTTGATAATCGTAGCTTAGACAATTGATCAAGATACTTTGCTTTTTGGGAAGAACTCACTTTGGAGGCACAGAGAGAATTAGGGTTCTCTGTGTCTCTAGGGTTTTGAGTAATCTGAATTGTGATTGCAGTAAGTTGGAAATTATGTCATAAGGTTATTTACATAACCTTACTAACCGACCAAGCCCAGAGGCAAGGCCGGCTAGCAAGCCACGCGTGAGACAAGCACAGCGCGCTGGGCCATGGGCCTCGCTGCTGTGGCTGTGTCGCTGCATAGGCCCGCACGCACACGCGCTGCTCCGCTCGGCCATGGGCCAGCGCTGCCGTGTTGCCTTGGCCTTTGCTTGCTCGCCTATCGCGCGCCCATGGGCCTCGAGTGCTTCGTGCACTCGGCTCGTGGGCCTCTCTTCGTATTCGCGTTTAATATATTTCCGATATATTATTTATCGTTTCGTATACGACGAATCACCGTCGTACGATACGATTTATTCGTTTCGCCTAGCTTACGAATATTCGCGATACGATATACGATTCCGATGCAAGGTCGTATCGTATAATACGTTTCCAACTTAAATCCCGAAAAGCTATTAAATGAATTTCCGATTCATTTAATCCGGTGATCTGTTACGTGTCATTGGTGTAACCTTGTAGGTTCAGTCAAGAGTAAGTTGTGAGTTCAATATCCATTAGAACTCACTGATCGGAAGCATTGCTCCAGCTAGCTGTTCCGATCACTTGATCTCACTGAATTAATTGTTCGCAATTAATTTGAACCTTGGTATTAGACTTAATGCACCTTGGGTGAAGGACATATTTCCTTCAATCTCCCACTTGTCATTCAGACAAGTGTGCATTCACATTCCTTTGTCGCTTAGTGTTACTTACTGAACATAAGGTAAAATCCAAGCCATCCTTATTAGGTCCAGAAGTGTTTCTCGGATTACAGAGTTCAACTGTCAAACTTTTGCAGAAGGTTAAGCCTAACCATTCTGAGCACGGCCATGCATTTTACAGTATCTAACTCTCCGAGAGGCCTTGTTACACAACAACACCATATCCTATCAAAGATAGGAGGACAATCCATTCTTGCAATCTATGAACACTCACTTTGATTCATAGTACGCCCAATAACTGCTTTTATAGCCTCCTTTTACGGTGCGACGTTTAGCTAGTATCAAAGCGAACTAATTCTCAAACGAGCAGACATAATCGCTCATGTTCTGAGGAACGATTTCTAATCACCATTAATGAGAACTACCTATGACATGACTTTAATCTCTTAAAGTGTTCTCATGGTCAATCCGATACAAGATCCAATAAGTATCTATGCAAAAGATTCTGACATCCAGTCACTCTAGTTCAAGAAACATAACTAAGTAATCTACTTGCAATCTAATCTTCATTAGTCATTGGTCGTCCACCTTTCAATGACCTGGATTAGGGATCCTTTGTGACTTCAATATTCAAGTTCACTTATATATGGGTGTTTCTTTGTCGAAGAATCCATCTTGACATCCCATTTGAATGATTTGAATCACATGGACTTATCATTTAATACTAAACCAAGATTAAATGAACTATGAAATATAATTTCATAAATGATAAATGTTTAAACCAAATGCTTACCAATTTGTGGGCCTCTAACCCAAAATCAAGCATTTATTGTTTTACAGATATAGGCCTTTCACCCAATACTTAAAACATTCATGGAACTCAAACTTGATTCCATATCTGCATATAAATGTTGTGTATCATTCAATGCAGAGGTTTAGTTTATCATACTTTGCTATCCTTAGCATCTTTTCTATCGAAAGCCTTTCGATGTAAGATGAAAAGATCTTTGAATATGTTTCTAGAATGATCTAGTCTTTCGTTGCTGTTTAGAATGATAATCATATCTAAAATAGAAAATCATCCAGGTAGCAGACTTGTGATCAACCTGAGATCATTGAAGAACTCCCACTAAAAACAATTCCCTTTCATTTTTTCTTAGGCAACAATGAATTTATTTCAATTATGTAGAATTTCAAATGATGCTTCCTTTTGGAATGCTCCAACCAGTTCACATAGATGTGGGAGATACATCTTTCAACTGAGAACTTGGAAACTAATCATTGATTCAGTTTCCCATGCATCACATATGGTTTAGAACCTATGTTACCACCTTTTAATCACGACGCCTGATTGCCCGTGTATGTTTGTGGTTTGCCTAACAACAAGATTCAACTTTTTCTTAGGAAAATGCATGTAGCATCAAAACTTTAGTCATCTTCACTTCCTCTTATCAAGTGCTCATCCTACATCTCCAAATGTATTGAATGTTCTTGATACTGTTCCAATGATCTTTGATCCAGATCAATAGAGATTGGTATAAACTCGTCACGACCCAATGTTCACGAGTTATCTTGGCGATCTATATATCACATTATACATGATTGATTGTAATGCAAAAACCATTCGCATTTTAAAATCCATCCATGTGACTTTTAGCTTTATTCTGTTTCAAGAGATATTGAATCTTGCTAAAATCCTGGCATTGCCATGTGACATAGGGCGAAGGCACCTCTTCAAGGTCCTTCATGCTTAACTTTAGTGATAATAGCCTAGCTTTATACTTAGTCAAAGCATTCATAACTTAGACTTACTCATATGGGTTGAGAGTCTCTTTTGAGTATCTCCATTGTGTTTGATTTAGTAATCACTTTTACAGAATCCAAACAACGCTTTAGATCCTATCCAATAGATCTTTAACCCAGTATGTTCTAAGTTTCGCCATGGTTCTAATATTGACAAATACTTTCAAATCTAACCATTTAGTATTTGAATGTCATTTTCAATAGAGAGACATGTATCTCAAATATAGAACCAATAAACTTGACTTAGCTCCCACTAAACTCCTCATCTATAAGATGATCCATACTTTCATAAAGCTATGATTGCTCAATAGCCTTTTAGACAAATATGGTCCAATTCCCACTTGCATGCTTTAATCTACGAATAGATTTCTTAAGCTTGCTCTTTTATCTAGCATCCAAAACTTTTACATTGTGTGATGTACACAATTCCTTTCTACAAGTCCAATTGAGTAAGGTGTTTCGTTTTCCAATTGCCATATTTCCATATGCAATGATTGCTAGATTTATCCAAAATAGTTCAAGCATTCCGACTTGGTGAAAAAGATTTCAACATTATCAACGCCATGAAGTTGTTTACAATCTTTAACCACCAATCTAGCTTCACTTTTGTATGTGTATACAATATCATCTTTGCAATAAATAACCAGTGGGAGTAAACCCATGTTTGCAACTGAAGGAAATAATGCCCTTGGTCCAAGTATGCATTCAATGTTAAGTCTAATAAATGCGGTTCAGTATTAATTAACAAGTTAATAATTCAGTGAGATCAAGTGAGCTGAATGCCTAGCTAGAGGCCGCTTCAGTTCAAGTGGAATAAATGATATTAAACCACAGCTTACTCTTGACTGAACCCGTAGGGTCACACAAATAGTACGTAAACGGATCAAGTATTTAATGGCATTAAATACTCCATATATGGATATTCGGAATCGACGGATCTTGGTTTCAGTGGGAGCTGAGATCGTCACAGGCAAGAAATGAATACTCCGGAAACGATGATATTGCCGGAAACGGAAATATGGATCGTATCGGAAATATAAATATTATCCAAGTCGTAGATGTTGCCGGAAACGGAAACATGGTACGTATCGGAAAATATTATCGGAAATGGAAATATTGCCGGAATCGGAAATATTGCCAGAAACGGAAATATTGTCAGAATCAGAAATATTATCGGAATCGGAAAATAATTCCGGAAACGGAAATATTAAATATTTGTTCGAAACGGAAATTGATTCCGGAATCGGAAATATTGAATATTGTTCGTATCGGAAATGAATTCCGGAATCGGGAAATTAATCGGAAGCGTATCGTACGAATTAGCATCGGACGAGGCCTGCAAGACGAAGGCCCAGCACGAAGCCGGGCCATCGCCCAGCAAGCCAGCGCGCCACAAACGCACCAGCCAAGGCTGCGCCAGGCCCACCGCAAGGCAGGCCCAGCGCGCGCCAAGGCTACGACAGCGTGTGGGCTTGCGGCAGTGGGCTGCGAGCTCGCGGGCTGCGCGCGCGCGCATGGCGCCCCTCGTGGGCTGCTGTGCGTGCGTGTGTGTTTGTGTGCTACTCGAATCCTAAAGCTACCGGGATTTGTCATATGATTAAATCTAATCCTAAAAGATTTAGTTTATTTAATTAGAGTCCTAGTAGGATTATAATTAAATAAATTAGTATCCTAATAGGATTCCAAATCCTTTTCCATAACTCTATAAATAGGTGCCTAGGGTCACATATTTATATCGAGCATTCAATTATTCAAAGTGAGTTTTTGAGAGCAAAATTCAGTCATACAATTGCCTATAAAGTGCCGAAAATTCTAAGTACCTTAAGGGCGATTCTAGTTGGTCAATCTTAAGGCGGATCCGGACGTGCTGTGGACTATCTACGGAGGGACGACACTTGGAGTCCTAAAGACTTGTTCTTGTTCGGTTCGGGCGCAGCTAGGGAGGGCACGCAACAAAGAGTATGCATCTAAAATTATGCTATATGATTATGTGTAAATAATATGTTGTCCTGGGTTAATGGTTGTTTCCGCATGATCTATGTAATGTCATATGTATCATAACCTAACAGTGGTATCACGAGCCCCTTATTATTTTCATAATCTAAAATTGCATGAACATGGTTAAATATTAGAAATTTGCAAGAATTAAAAGGGGTGATTAATTTTCGTAATTGTTAATTAATTGCAAATTGCGTTTTTTTAATTATACGTACGCAATTTTTCGGCAGTTTCTTCGTTACTCATCCAAATCGAGTGATTTTTGTGTCAATTCCGCATGTAAAAGGCATTCTAAAATTTTGACAAAAATAGTGTTTTTCTGCCGAACCCAGAATTCTCAAATTCGAAGCCTGACTATGACTTTTCGGAGGTTTTAGTTTTTCGAATGCAAAATTTCGTAAATTTAAGATGTTAAATTAAATATTTGCGATTCTTGTTGATAAATCTTGAATTTTTGATTGACCTACTGTATATGTTTAACAAGTTTGAATGCCTAGCCTTGTTAATTATGCAATCTAATTTGTAATTATGATTAATTTGTTGAAAATTAGAATAATTTAGAATTAATTTGATTTTCATAATTAATTATAATTTAATTAGATACCTATGATTAAAAACCACCATAAAAATTGTAAATTTATGTTAAATTTTAAATTTTTATGACCTAGACTTGAATCCATTTTAATCGAAAATCAATTGAATAATAAATTTTCGATTTTTCGCCCTAAAATTATGAAATTAATATTATTTATTAATTTGTCATTAATTTTAAATATAATTTTTTTAAATTTTATGCGATTCGCTCATATAACTTGCACGCACAAAGCAATGGACGCTACGTGTTACCCTTAACGGGTGTTGTATAGTGCGGGCATGTGACGACGAGCAAGGGAGCTCGTCGCCCATGCGGTACGAAAGCAATGAGCAAGGCCATGGTGCACGAGCACAAGGCAGCAGCCCTGCCTTGTGTCGTGGGCTGTGTGCAATGGGCGAATGGGCGAGGGCGAGAGCAAGGCCGAGCAGTCGCGTGTGGGCAGCAAGCGAGCTGCGCCACAGCGCGCACTGCCTCGCGCAAGCGTGCGGAGCCTCGCGCGCAGCGAGCGCAAGCTCGCGTGCCACGAGTGCTACGCCCAGCGTCGATGCTTCGCGCGCAGCGAGCGCCAGCTCGCATACTGCTGCCTCGTGCGATGAGCGCAAGCTCGCGTGCGGGAAAGGCAGGCGCGCAGCGAGCAATGGCTCGCATGGATCGAGCGCTGGCGAGCGCACGCAGCGAGCGATGGCTCGCATGGATTGAGCGCTGGAGAGCGAGCGCAGCGAGCGATGGCTCGCGTGCATCGAGCGCTGGCGCGCGCAGCGAGCACCAGCTCGCGTGATGCCTTGCGAAGGTGAGCAGCAGCGATGCGACGCAGCGCATGGGCTGCGCGCACATGGCCAGCGATGGCTGTGTGCGTATAGCCCATGGGCGTGCGATGCGTGAGGTTGTTGCGTTGCGATTAGATCGTTTTGAAATTTTAATTTGAAATTTTCAGTTTACGTAATTTTAATTAATTTTAAAATTAATAATTTAAATTATTTTCTTGGATTTTAATTTTGAATATTGTAATTATAATAAATTTTATTTATTCTAATTGTTTTACTAAAATTAAAATCATGAAAATTTAAATACGACTGAAATTAAATTAAACTTTTTGGATTCAATTATAAATTTATATGAGCTTTAAATTTTAATTAAATTTGTATGTTTCCGGTTAGACTAGAAATACATTTTTATGTTTAAAATTAGTAAAGCATATGAATTTATTGGTTTAAGTGGGAGCCCTTTTTTAGTCATAAACTCTTGATTAGGTCTACAAATCCTTAAGGTTAAAACAACTTGATTAGAATTAATAAGGACTGAATAATTTGTAGATTATTGGTGCCCTTGATTAATTGCTGCAAATGTTTATGTGATGCATAATGTGTTTTTTACTAACCAGCTATGTGGGCCATTCATGATAATGAATGGGTGAATGGTATATATTGTATATGTACTGTTTTGCAGGTTATGAAGTGACTAGTATGGCCCAAATAGGATAGAAAATATGGTCTGCGTACCATTAATTTGAATGTAATTGGTCTAAAGTGCCAAAGTTGTTTTTCAATTCAAATATGGTCTGCGTACCATCAAATAGTTGTAATTAGTTTTAATTATAGCTTATCCTATTTGAAGAAAATGGTGCCTCCCACGGAGATTTTCAAGACGGACTTTGAAGTTAAAGCTTCAAGATGAAGTCGGGCCATACTAGATCACATTTATCTTATGCATGTTTTAAGTTATTTATTGTTTTTAAATATGTCTTAAAATGCATGAGATCAAAGCTTGATTATGTTGCATGATTAAGGATTTTAGTTCACTTAAAATCTAACCAACATAGTAAGAGCCTTAAGTTCCAAACTTAAAAATTGAGTTAAAAGGTGCCATGCCAAAATATACACTTGCTTGGATATCCTTTACATCAATCTAGTAATAGTTTTCGCTCAGCGAGGTGTTACTTATTGGTCCTAAAGGGGCAAGGTACACAAATAATTGTGAGTACATGTTAGTTTTGGTGAAACTCAACGATATAAGTAAGGAGTCCTTTTATGTCGTGGCAAAATCGATAGGTTTACCTAATAAGTTCTTAGACGTGCCTATCAACCAAGAGTAGTTTCTAGACTATTAGCAAAAGGCTTTTGCTTACCTAAAATGTTTTAGAATTGAGTCGACAAACTGTGCTTAATTCTTCAATGGTTTTAGGGTCTTGGAATCATTTTATTCACACCTGCCGGAACACATAATTCGAATAAAATGCTAATGACTTGTTTAAATTGCATGATTGCTTTAATTTTCAAGTTATTACTCATGATAAATGTTTAGACTTTGCATGCTTCAATATATGTTTTAATTATTGTTTATAATTAAATATCTTGCACTGCAATAAATCCTTTTAGAAAGGTAACAGTAAATTTCCTCGATTGGTAGTGAATCCAAGAACGATTCACGGAAATGAGAGAAAATGAACAATTTAAAATGTACGTTTCTTTTATCGACTTTTATGGTTGTTTTCGAATATCAAAATCGAATGGCAAACCAATTGGTGCTTGTGAATTCAAAATACAATGTAGTTTTGAGATCATAAAGCATTGAGTTTAAGCGCTCAGCTTTACCAATGGTTAACAACCTAAAATCCTTTTTCCATTTAATTCTCGAATGAGTCTAGTCCCTAGACATTCGAATAGATCGATGCTTAGAGAACTTTAGAAGCTTCTGGTAAGATCATCTAGTTGAAACTTAATATTCAACATAAATTAAATGGTAAGAACCTTGTTGGGGTGACATTGGACATGTCTAACAAAGTATAAAAGTCAACACTAAAGAATTCAATTCTTAAGACTATAAGAAAGGGTACAAGAAATAGGAAAACAAAGGAACAAATGAAAGGAATTTACGATTCCGGTTCTACCTATAAGTTTATGTTTAAAGAGAAGTGACCTAGCAACAAACTTCCTTGGTATTATATACCGCTTGAGGTTCTTACTTCGGTAATAACTCAAACAATGGAAGCTAGGATACACTAATGACCTACAAGTGGGAAATGAAGCATGGCAATGCTACATTAGTTGTAGGGTCATCTAGTTTGTTTTAAGTCCTTTCAAAGGCTAGAACTTAATGGCTATTTTGTTCCATAATCAGCATACCTAAATTTCTGTTTCAAACACAGAAAGACTCACATTCAAGAAAACAAAAACAATGTTTGTTTGTTTATTTGAATGAAATGGTCAATTACGGGTTGAGTCAATATGCTTGATTAAAACAAACAACTCTTTAACAATAAAACTTTACTAGGTTCAAATCAACCCCTTGATTTGAGTTCCACTAATCTTTGGCATTGTTGCTTAGACCATATCAACAAATTAACATTCAAAAGCTCTATTTTGATGGACTTTTGAAAGTTCATTGATTTCTAGATCAATTTAAGACGACTAGTCTTACTTGTTGAAAGTAACAAAAGATATGAACTATTGTTAGAACGCCTAGACAATAGAGTTCAAAGCTAAAGAAAGGTTTTATGACTTTATTATTTCACACAGATTTGAGTGAATATAGGTTTATTTACTCAATGTGATATAAGTTTGAATCTGTTTGGCTAGTTCAAAGATTCAGAAGTATAAATCCCACTTGGTAAGAAATCATAAAGATCTAGGTTAGATCATGTTGATGATTACTTAAATCAAGAATGATCATCAATGATTGTGTAGTAAAATTCACAATCTAGCTCCATAAGATATGGCATATCTAAGTTGGAATGATCGAATTCGATTAGTACTTGATTCGATCAATGATGGATCATAAAGACTTTTCCTTTAATTTCTAAAACAAAATGCTCAACTACCACCAAACTAAACTAAATTCGTCAAAGCTATAGAAAAGAAATTTCAGAATATCTTTTCGATAATATATATCTAGAGAGTTGCTAAACTCAGTGGGAGCTTAGTGTTTGTTATTCAACAAACTAAGGCCCAAGTACAGATATATGTTTCATTGTGATTTATTCAAATGATACACAAGGGTATTGTTTCTACCACGAATTTTTGAGAACATATGTTTGTTTGCTCGAAATGATGTCCTTTTGGAGATTCGTTTCCAAAATGACAAGTGGGAGAAAATAGACCTCGAAAGTCTTCGAGGCGAACAACAAACATAAACGGACATTCCGGAGGCTTTTCGAAG
Organism: Spinacia oleracea; assembly: GCF_020520425.1. Lineage (NCBI taxonomy): Eukaryota > Viridiplantae > Streptophyta > Magnoliopsida > Caryophyllales > Amaranthaceae > Spinacia > Spinacia oleracea. The sequence goes on along the minus strand of NC_079492.1, from coordinate 28,017,005 downwards.
TGCTTCAGAAAATCCGAACTTATTCTGTAAGGACTTTACAAGTGGCTTCAAAGAATAGACATCTCTTAGAAGACTTTACAAGTGCTTCAAGGAGAACAGAATATTCAAAGGACTTTCAAGTGGCTATTGATATTCTATTGTTTGATGTTCTATACCCAAGTAAACATAGAGATCAGGTCAATGAAACTATGAGATTCTTCTATTAGATAGTGAAGAAACCTACAACTTGCAGTCAAACTATTATCATGTAGATTAATGAGTTTGTGACTTGTAAGAAAGCTATGACGAAACCTAGATTCCCTAAAATGGTTAGAGGCCATATATAGACTCAAATGTTTTAAATGGTTAGAGGCCATAAAACATACTCAATGTTTTGATGACAAAATTGAAATTTTGTTGATTTGCAAGAATAGGTTCACACCTATTGGTTGCAAGTTTGTTTTAAGGATAAAATCCATCAAACATGAAATTGTGTTCACACACAAAGCGAGATTAGTTGCTAAAGGTTACAAGAAAATTCATGGTGTGAATTGTGTTGAAACCTCATGCATAATCGTAATGCTCAAGTCTATAATTCAAGCAATGATTGCATATTGGTACATATAGCAATTGGATGACAAAACGTATTCCTCAATCAAATGTTGGAATAAACTATGTACATGGTATGTCATAGGATTTGTGGATCCAAATAAATGCTTGAAAGAGAAAGGTAGCTTATAAAATCTAAGTACAGATTTAATCAAGCAATTGGGAATTGGAATTATATTTTAATGAAGCTAATAAGTATTTTAGTTTCATAAAATATACATGATTCTTAAAGATATATAAGAAGTTTAGTGGGAGTACATAAAAACTTAATTGGTCCTATGTGTATCACACACATATCTCTCTATTGTAAAATAACATTCAAATGCTAATGACTTAGATTTGAGATTATTCATCAATGATGGACCATGGCGAAACTTAGTACATACTGGGTATTAAGATCTATTTACAAAGATCTTATGATATTGTTTTGGATTAAGTAATGGCATTTACTAAATCAAGCACAAAAGTCTCCATTGGAGATATTCGACCCATGTGAATAAATCTAAGTAAAGGATGTTTGAACTATGTATAAGCATTTACTAAGTTAAACATCAAAGAGTCTAAATGAGATTCTTAACCTATATTATATGTCAAAGAATTTAGCTGGATTTAGTATCTACTGAAACTAGATGAGCTAAAGTTACATGAATAAAATTCAATTGGGAATTATTCTGCAAAAGAATTTATCATGTATGATATAATATGAGGATCGCCAAAAATGTATCGTATGACTTTAGGCATAACGAACATATACCAATCTCTATTGATCTAAGTGAAGATCAACTAGATTGAGATCAAGAATACTTATGGTACTTGAAAAGGTACATAGGAATAGTTCTTGATTCAAGGAAATAAAGATATGCTAAATATTGATGCTACACGCATAAACACTGGTAAAGGATCAAGCAAAACCCTTTGGAGTTAACCATTGATAAAAACGAGCTATAGAGCATCGTGTTTTGAAATGGCAACATGGATTGGAGACCATGCGTTGTTGCGTGAGAAATTAAAATATTAATTTCTATGTTCCAAAGATACAGCTGGAAAGTCTTCCACATATCTGTGAACTGCTTGGATAAGTAAATCCAAACAAAGCATCACTAGCAACCTAAACAGTTGAAGTAAAAGTACTTATTGCCTAAGAAGCAATAAAACAGAGTTGTTTATATTAATGAGTTCTTCATTGAACTTGGGAAGATCACATGTCTGTTGACTTAATGGTTCTTCATTGCAAAATGCGTAGTACCACTAATGTAGCAAGAAAGACTAGATCACAAAATAAACATACTCAAAAGATCTTATCATCATATCTCGAAGAACATTCGATAAAAAGGATATTAAGATTGGCAAAGCATGATAACTAAACCTATGCAACAAGTGAGAAGCAACACTCACGTTGTAGCACTGGAAATCAAGCATAGCTTTGAAATTCCATGAACTGTTTTAAAGATGGGTTTGAGGCCCATGGTTGTAAAACATTGGGGTTGAACATTTATCATATATGAAATGTATTTTCATATTCCATTTAATCTTGGTTTAGTATTAAATGATGAGTCCCTTCAATTTGACGAAATATTCAAGATAGACTGTCAGGACCAGTCCTGTGACTAAGAAATGTCTATCAAGTGAACTTGAATGTCAAAAGTTGAAAATGGTCCCTGATCGGAGTTTTCTATAAAATTGGACGCATAGAAAACGTTAGACGATTAGAATGCAAGATGACTAGTAGTTCTGTTTCTTGAACTATGCGGACATGGCAATGTCATAATCATTTGCATAGATACTTACTTTGGGAAGACTAGTATCGGACAAGACCTATGAAACTTTACTGTAAGAGATGAAAATCTGTCATAAGTAAATTTCATTAAAATTATTAGACACTAAATCCTCAATACCTGAGTGATTTGAGATTACTTGTTTGAGAACTGGTTGCTTTGACGTTGACCAACCGTCGCACCGTAAAAGGAGGCTATAAAGGCAACGCTCAGGTAATCAATTATCAAACGAAGTCTAATCTCAAGATCGCAAGATTGGGATTGTCCTCCCATAAATCGGGATGAGATGCTTAAAAGTTGTACAAGGCCACTCGGAGAGCTAGAAACTGTGAAATGCATGGCCGTGCTCGGATGAATAATAGGCTATGATTATCTGTTTATTTGATCAGTTGAACTCTGAAACCGAGGAACACCTCTGGACATAATAAGGATGACAACTCTTACCTTATGTTCAAGAGCAAGCATCGAGCGACAAAGGAATTAGGAAATGCACACTTGTCCCTAAGGACAAGTGGGAGACTGAAGGAAATAATGCCCTTGGTCCAAGTATGCATTCAATGTTAAGTCTAATAAATGCGGTTCAGTATTAATTAACAAGTTAATAATTCAGTGAGATCAAGTGAGCTGAATGCCTAGCTAGAGGCCGCTTCAGTTCAAGTGGAATTAATGATATTAAACCACAGCTTACTCTTGACTGAACCCGTAGGGTCACACAAATAGTACGTAAACGGATCAAGTATTTAATGGCATTAAATACTCCATCTATGGATATTCGGAATCGACGGATCTTGGTTTCAGTGGGAGCTGAGATCGTCACAGGCAAGAAATGAATACTCCGGAAACGATGATATTGCCGGAAACGGAAATATGGATCGTATCGGAAATATAAATATTATCCAAGTCGTAGATGTTGCCGGAAACGGAAACATGGTACGTATCGGAAAATATTATCGGAAATGGAAATATTGCCGGAATCGGAAATATTGCCGGAAACGGAAATATTGTCAGAATCGGAAATATTATCGGAATCGGAAAATAATTCCGGAAACGGAAATATTAAATATTTGTTCGAAACGGAAATTGATTCCGGAATCGGAAATATTGAATATTGTTCGTATCGGAAATGAATTCCGGAATCGGGAAATTAATCGGAAGCGTATCGTACGAATTAGCATCGGACGAGGCCTGCCAGACGAAGGCCCAACACGAAGCCGGGCCATCGCTCAGCAAGCCAGCGCGCCACAAACGCACCAGCCAAGGCTGCGCCAGGCCCACCGCAAGGCAGGCCCAGCGCGCGCCAAGGCTACGGCAGCGTGTGGGCTTGCGGCAGTGGGCTGCGAACTCGCGGGCTGCGCGCGCGCGCATGGCGCCCCTCGTGGGCTGCTGTGCGTGCGTGTGTGTTTGTGTGCTACTCGAATCCTAAAGCTTCCGGGATTTGTCATATGATTAAATCTAATCCTAAAACATTTAGTTTATTTAATTAGAGTCCTAGTAGGATTATAATTAAATAAATTAGTATCCTAATAGGATTCCAAATCCTTTTCCATAACTCTATAAATAGGTGCCTAGGGTCACATATTTATATCGAGCATTCAAGTATTCAAAGTGAGTTTTTGAGAGCAAAATTCAGTCATACAATTGCCTATAAAGTGCCGAAAATTCTAAGTACCTTAAGGGCGATTCTAGTTGGTCAATCTTAAGGCGGATCCGGACGTGCTGTGGACTATCTACGGAGGGACGACACTTGGAGTCCTAAAGACTTGTTCTTGTTCGGTTCGAGCGCAGCTAGGGAGGGCACGCAACAAAGAGTATGCATCTAAAACTATGCTAAATGATTATGTGTAAATAATATGTTTTCCTGGCTTTATGGTTTTTCCGCATGATTTATGAATTGTCATATGTATCATAACCTAACAGCAACCAATGGGAGTAAACCCTTTATGGAAATCAACCAAATCATAGATTTGATTCTTCAAGATGAAGGTACTTTGGATGAAATGGCCTCAAACCATTTTGTATGGCCTCGAACCATACTTATGTTTCTGATGGCCTCAAACCATACTTGGCAATTTTTTAATTTGTCATAGCTAACCTGTAAGTCGTATGTTTTTGAAGCACTTTCCAAAGTCTTCATAGTTTTCATTCCTCAAGATATCTATGTATTTATCTCGGTTGAATTCTATTCCTTATACGATTTACCTAGGTATTGAACATCAAACGTTAGTGTCTAAAAAGACATTACTCAAGTCCTTTGAGTATTAGGATTCTCTTGAAGCACTTCTAAAGTCTTCCTGAAGCTCTTCCAAAGGCTTCTAAGTACGGAGCTTTTCCAAAGACTCCTAAGTATCCTACATTCGTTTGTTGCTTGACTCGAAGTTCATTCGAGGTCATTTTTCTCCCAATTGCCTTTTTGGAAATATGATGGTTTCCTAAAAGACATTATCTTAAGAAACAACCATATGTTCTCATATTTGTGGTAGAATCAATACCTTTTGTTTCTATGAGTCGCTCATAAAGAAACATATATCTATCCTTGAGTTTGTTTGATGTAAACATTAACTCCCACTGGGTTCGACAACCCTAGATATATATGTACTGAAAAGATGTGCTAAACCGAAGTTCAATCCTTATGACATCTTATCCTTAGCTTAGACAACTTTGTTTAGTGTGATAGTCACTTGAGAGTATCATTTAGAAACTATGTAGGAAAATAGTCGTGATTATCTTTAATCGAAATAGATTCCGATTCCTCCATTTGGACATACCATATTCATTTGGAGTTTCGATTGTTATAATGCCATATAAACAATCTAGATAATCTTTCTTGGCTCATGCAAACATCATCACCTTGACCCAACCTAGATGTTCCAAAATTCTTGCCAAGTTGATTTTATACCCTTTGTGAATTGCATTGAAGCATTTCACATATTTCACGTTGAGTAAATATAGCCATATTTTCTCAAATTCTTGTGAAATAGGTAGGTCATAAAATCCATCTTTGGCCCATGAACTTCATTGTTTAGAAACTTCTAACAATAGTCCATTTCTATGTCATGTTCAACAAGCAAGACCCACATGTCTTAAATTAACCAACTTTCAGAAATCCATGCCATGGAATCTTAGAATGTTGACTTGTTGATATGGTCGTATGACATTGCCAAAGATATGTGGAACACAAATCAAAGTGTTTGATTTGAACCTTCTGAAGTTTGAGTGTGAAGAGATTCGTTTGTTTATTAATCAATCATATGACTCAACCCTTAAATGACCATTTCATTCAAATAAACACTCAACGAATGTTTTTGTTTACTTTGAATGTGAGTCTTTCCGTTGTCCAAACAGAAATTGATTATGATGATTAATGGAACATAATGCTATTAAGTTCCATCCTTTAGAAGGACTTTAAAACAAACATGATGACCCTACAATTAATGAAGCACAACTTTGCTTCATTTCCCACTTGTAGGTCAATAACCAGACTTAGCTCCCGGAATTTGAGTTCTTAACAAGAGTTTAGAACCTCAAGCGGTAATCTAATACCATAGGAGTTTATTTGCTAAGTCGTTTCTCTTTAATACAAACTTTTAGGTAGAAATTGAATATTGAATTCATTTCTTTTGTTCCCCTTTCCTATCCTTTCTAGCACGTTTTCTTATAGTCTTAAAGATTTTACTCTTTGCTTGATCTTCTTACTTTGTTATGCGTACAAAGTCCCTTTCTTTTATTCAATTTGAATGACCGCATCCAATGAGTCTAGTTCATTATCGAATCAAAAGAAAATTGGTTGTTAACCATTGGTTATACATGAGTCTTTAACTCAATACTTCATTATTTCAAAACTACCCAGTATTCTGAATATATGAGGTCCAATTGGTCTACCATTCAAATTCTAGTTTGAAAACAACCATGAAGATCACTATAAGAAAATAGCATTCAAGATACGCTCTCATTCTCCTTTCCTTTGAGCATCGCCCTCGAAAATAGTTACCAATGGATCGAGGAAATATCGCAGTTCTATTGTCCGAACGCAATAAAGTTGAAGATTGACTATTCTACAAAATGAACTAGCAAAGAAAACATTTATCATACTTTAATAACTTGAAATAAAAGCAAAACATGCAATCATTAAAGCTATTAAAACATTTCATTCATGCAAAAAGCAAAAACATGGTCCAAAATGAATGAAACGATTCCAAGACCCCAAAAGTCCTAAATCCTTAAGCAGATTTAGCATGTCTTAAGTAGTTTAAGATTTTAGGTAAGCAAAACCTATTGCTAGTAATCTCCAAATTACTCTTGGTTAATAAATTAATACCATAATTTATCCCATTGCCACAACATAATGCCATTTGTTGTTTGAGTTGAAACCACAATCAACGTGCTCCTTTAGGACGCCTTACCACCTAAGTCAACTAAAATAGCACCTCGCTTTAGCGTAAACCTACTATCTTAGATCCCTAGATTTTTGTAAGTGTTGATTTGGAAGGCAATTTTTAAACTCAATATTACTTTGGACCTAGTTGTTTCTATGTTAGTTCGATTATCTAGTGAACTTAATCTAATCGAGTCATATGAAACAACCTATTCATGCAAAGCATACATACATTCATACATTCACGCATAATATATATTAAATTGCATAAATAATTGGTGATCTAGTATGGCCCAAAACTTCTTGTCTTGAAGCATCCAATCTTCATCACCTCCTTGTTAGCTTGGCATCGTCTTGAATCTTCGTTCAAATGCTAACTTAAAGTTCTAAACTAGAAATACTTGAAAATAATAAATTACATCAAAATTTCCATGGTATGCAGACCATATTTAAAACTTTACATTCAAAGACAGAACGGTGCGCAGACCGTATTTAACTATCTAAATTTGGCCATACTAGTCACTTGGAGTAACTGCATTGCATAAAATATATATTCTACGCATTCACCCATTCGTATGCTAAAACGAATGGCCCATGTTAATATGCAAGTATTTACGTGAATTAATTAAAATTCACGTTCACATGAACGCGTCCTAAAAGATTAATCAATTTCCAAATTATTAATCCTTAGACTTTATTCTAATTAAAATTGAATTTAATCAAAATAATGCGACCTACGAAACAATTAAAATAATTATTTCATTTTAATTTCATTTAGTGGCTCCCACTCAAACCAATAATTATTCCGGATAATTAATTATGAAATATTGAATTAAAACTCGCGGCCCGGCCCAAGCAAATAAAATATTAAATTAAATATCCCGTTAGCCCAAATTAATGCAAATATACGAAGCCCAACTAATTAAACGATTCAAAAAAAAAGTTCAATTAAACGGCCTAGGCTTGCGCCCAGCCCGTCGTGCGAGAGGCCCAAGAGCACACGAGCACTGCCCGCGCGCCCCCGCCCATCGTGCGAGAGGCCCATGAGCACACGAGCACTGCTCGCGCACCCCGCCCCATCGCTCCCGCACCATCGCTCGCGCGCCATCGCTCGCGCGCACGCATCGCGTACCCGCAGCCTAGCTGCCCCTGCGCTGCGTGTGTGTTGTGCGTCGAGTGTGCTGGACGTCGCAAGCCTTGTGCTTGCTTCGTTGCAGCCCCGCAAGCAACATGCCTGCCCCTGCCTTGCCTAGCGCGCACGAGGCACGCAGCCTTGTCCTGCTGCCCGTGTCGCATGGCGCGGCGAGCACAATGGCCTCGTATGGCTCGACGAGCCATACTTCCATCATGCCCATGTTCGTGTTTTTAGTTCGTAAAACGGACCAACATAATTAAAATTAAATTTAATTCACGAACTTGCATTAATTTTTTTTTTTTCATAAAGGTTACGATTTAATTTTCGAAAAACAACGATTTTTAACGATTTAATAAACTTTAACGACAATCCAATTTCGTAAAATTAATAAATCAAGGGCTAACAATATTCAAACTTTTAAGAACGATCGAATCAACTTTAAAGTTTGAACTTTTAATTAATAAAATCCGAAACTTTATATCGTTCATAAACAATTAAATTTCAGATTATTAATAATTTGGTTTAACTGCGATTAAAATTAACGAAACCATTCAAAATTTAAATCCAATAATTTTTGAAATTAGCCACTGACCCATGAAATTATATCCCCTTCCCCAATTAACCGAATTATTAATCCAGAATTAATTAAAATTCAATTAGGGTTGTAAATTTTACGAAGGAAAGGCAAAATTAGGGTTTATACTTATCGGAAAAATCTGAAAATTTTACCATAGATCAAGCATGTATCCAGAAACATTGTGTCAAAATTTCAAGCAATTCCGAGTAGTTTAGGTTGACCTTTTAATTGAATTACTGTCCGACACATTTAATTTTTAATAAAAAATTAACAAAAACGCCCAAAAACTGATGCTTCGAGGCCTGTTTTCGCAATTCTATTCTCATGAGTTGATCTTAGAAAATCGTTTTCCATCAGATTAGGGTTTTAAAAATCGAAAAAGCGAATATTTTTGATTTCGGAACTGCCAATTTCGCAATTAATCCCATAATTCGAAAAAATTCCGAAAAATCAACAAAAATTCCAAAAATTTCGACAATGCAAAAACAATAATAATCATGCTAATTCATGCTTTAAATACATAAGGCTCATGATACCACTGTAGGGGAATACAGTTAAACATAATAACATGTGCGGAACAATCCCCAAAGCCAGGAAACATGTATAAAGCACAGATTAACCATACTTACATTCGAAGCGTGTTTTCCACAATAATCCGTCAACGAACACGAACAAAGAACTCCAATTGTCGTTCCTCTACTTGGTTCACCGACACGATCAGATCCGTCTTGATAATCGTAGCTTAGACAATTGATCAAGATACTTTGCTTTTTGGGAAGAACTCACTTTGGAGGCACAGAGAGAATTAGGGTTCTCTGTGTCTCTAGGGTTTTGAGTAATCTGAATTGTGACTGCAGTTAGTTGGAAATTAGGTCATAAGGTTATTTACATAACCTTACTAACCGACCAAGCCCAGAGGCAAGGCCGGCTAGCAAGCCACGCGTGAGACAAGCACAGTGCGCTGGGCCATGGGCCTCGCTGCTGTGGCTGTGTCGCTGGATAGGCCCGCGCGCACACGCGCAGCTCCGCTCGGCCATGGGCCAGCGCTGCCGTGTTGCCTTGGCCTTTGCTTGCTCGCCTAGCGCACGCCCATGGGCCTCGAGTGCTTCGTGCACTCGGCTCGTGGGCCGCTCTTCGTATTCGCGTTTAATATATTTCCGATATATTATTTATCGTTTCGTATACGACGAATCACCGTCGTACGATACGATTTATTCGTTTCGCCTAGCTTACGAATATTCGCGATACGATATACGATTCCGATGCAAGGTCGCATCGTATAATACGTTTCCAACTTAAATCCCGAAAAGCTATTAAATGAATTTCCGATTCATTTAATCCGGTGATGTGTTACGTGTCATTGGTGTGACCTTGTAGGTTCAGTCAAGAGTAAGTCGTGAGTTCAATATCCATTAGAACTCACTGATCGGAAGCATTGCTCCAGCTAGCTGTTCCGATCACTTGATCTCACTGAATTAATTGTTCGCAATTAATCTGAACCTTGGTATTAGACTTAATGCACCGTGGGTGAAGGACATATTTCCTTCACATATAATCACCATTCAAGACAGACAGGCGCATTAAGATCAGCCTCTTTTATCTAAAAAAATATTTAAAATTGAAATTTGCGATAAACACGCGCCATTCTTTGACATTCGTCTTACTGATTCTTCCCAATTAATGCTCAAAAAACATGATTGTCAAAAGAACCAAGGCATCCCCTCTGATAGGCGTATTTTCCGTCATTGATAGAAAACAACCTATGCAAACAATAATTATAAAACCACTCAACTACCGGCTAGCGGTAAGCAAAGGGATCGTCCCAAAGAAACGGTGGTTATTGAGTTTGAAAGTCAATCTAATTCGAACAAGGATTTGGTTTTGAATTTTCACTTTTAAGAATCTAAAACTAAGAATTATGCAAAAATTGAATCAAGAAAGGGAAACATTAGGGAGTCGGGGATAAGCTAGGGAAACCGGGGGAAATGAATTCAACTATCTAGCAATGGTGATCATGCAGCGAAATGCTGATTAGACAAATAGCATCTAAAGACGAACCCGCCACTTCTCTGATAGGGAACGCTAAGCGTCTAATCCACGGAAGAGCTTTCGCCTAATCCTAGATTAAACTAACTAGCATATAATAGGCACCGCCATTTGATCACACAAGATAGGCCCACAATCTCTCGCCAAACCTATCCTATGGTTCCACGTGAACCCAATCGAATAGCATTTGCAACTACCACTCAACTAGCATGGATATCCTATCATCAAATCATATTTAATCACATGAATCAACCAACAATCAATGACAAAATTTCCCCTAATTAAGCCCCTAGATTCTCCCCTTTCCCTAACCTAATTCTATTCACTAATCATTCTAGAAATCAAGCAATCCATTAATTCTAAGCTAGCAAGCATGAAATTGAAGGAGTAGGAGAAGATAATTAAGAGTTCAATTGCACAATCAAATCACAAATTGAATATCAAAGTAACTTCAATCAATGAAATCAAGAATTCAAGAAATTAAGGAATTGAAGAACAATCAACAACAAAGCAAGAGCAAGAATTAAGAAACTAAGAATTAAATTGCAAGAAAAAGAGAAGAGTTGAAGGAATTACAGATTTGAAGCTTGAAATCAATGAGTTTCTCTCTCTAGAACACTAGCTTGAAGAGCAAAATATCTAAAACTTCCTAAATTCTATTATGAAATTAAATTGTTAATGCAAATAAAGAAAATTCTATTTATACTAAACCCCAAAAATAAGAGATTTAAACTCGAAAACTGAATCCCACGCAGCCGTGGGAACGGGCATACCCAGCTGCGATCGCACCTGTGCGATCGTGCTGTGATTCCATGCGAACGAGCTCAGCGACGATTCTCCTCCTTCGATCCGTGCGATCGTGCTCAGCAACTGTGCGATCCCACAGTTCTGACTTGGCCAATTCTTCATAAATCCTCATGCGCTCGCACAGGAATTCAGTGCGAGCCCACCGAAATTCCGTGCGAGCGGGCTCCTTTGTGGTGCGATCGCACAAAATCACTCATAATTCCTGCATCGATTTTCCAAATTCGTGCGAACGAGCTCTTCTTCTGGTGCGGTCGCACAAATTCCCATATAGTTCCTGCATCGATTCTCCGAATTCGTGTGAACACACACTCCTGGGGGCACGAGCACACGAACCTGCTTGCTGACCCGTGCGAATGCACATAAATTCCGTGCAATCGCACGGGCTCTGTTCGAGCAATTCTCAGCCATTTTTCAACATTTTTACCTGAAAAGTACATAGATGGAATAAGGGGATAAAAATGCAACAAAACTATACAAAACTATCAAAAAGTTTAATAAAATTCTATAAAATCCTAGGCCTAGAGCGACATAAATGCCGCTCATCAAACTCCCCCAAGCTAAGCGTTTGCTAGTCTCTAGCAAACAAAACTTAACTAGGGAAGAATGAGCAACTAATAGAGTTCTAAAAACTTACCAAAAACAAAATCTAGCAAATCTAATCAAGGCAAGACTAAAATTGAAAACACAAACCAAGAAAAGAAAGAAAGAAAAGAAGAAGAAAAGAAAAGAGAAGAAAAGAAATTAAACTACAAAATCCAAGATGGGGCCTTATTATGAAACAAGTATAGAAGAACACTAATATTATTAATCAAATAAATGAGTACACGCTAACTAATGTCCTAAATCGAGTGAAAGATTCGAGCATCAAGCAAAGCGAACTAAGGGCAAGCACTAGTCAATCCCCCTACATCCGGGCATACCACGTCCAATCTCTAGATCTTATCCACCCGTGAGAATAGCGTCTCAAGACACCGCGAAGGCGCCAGAAAATCAATATTAGGCTACCCGACATCTTAGCATGACAACCTTGTTCCTGAAGCTTGACCAAATCCTCTCTCCACCGACAATGACTCAACTCTAAAGGGTCAAGAGGGCTTTTAGGGCGTAACGTAGGGTAGGGGTAAGGTGCGGAATAAATTTGGCAATGTGGTGCTCATACCTAAAGTGAAGCGCAATGATAGAACTAAACTCAAGCATTTTGAACCAAACACAAACTCGTACCACTTATTTGGGGTACCCCCAAGCTTATTCAACAACAATTCTAAACTACAACTCTTTTTACATTTTTTTCCTTGATTTGATTTTCCCCTTTTTTTGTGTTTCAAATGAAACTTTTCATGCCTTGTTTTTCTCTATTTTTTAGGCTTTTTCACAACTTAACTCTCTTTTTGCTTTTGCATCAATTATTCACTATATACAACATTCTTCCAAAACTTTGCGATTCATACCAAACAACATTCATTCCTCAACTTTGCATAATCAATCCAAAACAACAAGCATCATAACTCTAAGCTTCACTATCACTTCTAAGGGTGAAAACAAAACAAAGGCTATTAGGCTTGTAATGTGCTCATAAGAAATGAAGGGTCAAGGCTCAAATGGCTAGCAAAGGGGGAAAATGCAAACAAAAACATATGAGAAAAAATAGAAAATAAAGTCCTAAACTAAAAAGAAAAATAGTCACCGAAAGAAATGCCTCTATCGTCCCCTAAAGTAGTTCGGTCGCGGTCTCGGGAAGGAAATGGTCAAACTCGGGAGACAAGAAAGTCAATGCTAAGGATCTATGCCACTCAATATATGAAAATGTGTTTGGGCTTTTGAACATGAACCTCACAAGGGAGCAAATACCATTCTCTCCGGCTTCAAATCACTAGAGAAATCGACACCATCTTACCACAAGCCAAGAGTTCATGACGCATGCTACCCATAGTTCAACCAACTTTCTTGACACCAAATCCTAGACTCGACCCAAGACATTAAGAACCGTGTAAAAATCTACCAATTAGGAATAAAAGCATTCTAATCTACAAGTTCCAATTTTATTTGCCCAAATCAAGAATACTGCCTAAGAAAACCTAGAAAAACTTGCCTTGACAAAAGAAAGGAAAAAGAAGAAAAAGAAAGAAAATAAGAAAACACACCAAAAAGGAAAATAAAAAGAAACAAACAAAACAAACGAAAAGAAAAGAAACTAAAATCAAACTAAAAACAAAGAACTAACATATACAAGTGCACAAAATGGTATGGTTTCCAAGACATGAGCATCACAAATAGGCAACTATACAACAAAACTCCCCCCAAGCTAGAAATAGGCCATGTCCTCAAGGCCTAAAACTAAGCAAGGAGGGGCACAACTACCCATCCAACCAAATGCCCCATATGCAAGATGTCCGTCCCAAAGAATGCATGTGAGATAGAAGGATATTACTGTAGACACCTACTTTTGTCCCCATTCCCGAAAGGGAAGGTTCGATGATGAAAACGTAAATCTCCACTTGACAATGCATCTTCTGTAAAGTAACGAATCTCATTACCCCTTTTCATTTCACCCGAAACCTGCTATTTATAGAAACCTGCTATTTATGGAAACCTGTTAAAAATAGTAACTCCCGTAATGGGTAGTTGTTAAAAGTGGCAAGTCATAAAAGATAGAAACCTGTCAGAATTAGGTGTTGCACTCCAACATAAATCCTAAATGAGATAGAAATTGCGAGAGAATCCTATTCCTAATATGATTCGAAAATAAGAGTCACGTATTAATTAAAATCCTAACGAGCCTAGAGTTCGTAACGGGCCCAGACGCATCCCGTCACAAGGTTAATACGCACTAAAATACTCAATTAAATCTAAATACTCCGGATTCCAGGAATCTGAATCTAACTAAAAAAAACAAACCAGACCCTATTTTCAACGCCTGGCTCTAGGCGCTGAAAATACCTGGTACGTGTTTTTTCCTAATTCCTCGTGGATTAGAGTTCTGCAATTCTATCTTTCCACGAACTCTTTTCTATAAATAGGGCCTTAAGTTCGACGTGAAAAGGACACACAACACACAATTATATTATGAGTATTGACTCTAAACCCCTAAGCCTAAGCCTCACGCTGCAAAACTGATCACGCGTTCTGTCGCAATCGATCCATAAATCGAACAGAACGTATCCCGTCCCATAATTTGAGATTCGTTAAATAAAAGGAGAAATAGCAAAGTCAAAGTGGTTAGTTTTCTGAGAACCGTGACGCACCTCTCAAGGGTGCGTCGTAATGTGTCCCTTTTCCATGGTTTAATTGCTTTCCTCGCCCTTTTATGAACTGTTAAACTAACTAAAATCTGATTGTTCGATCACGCTTAATAAATATGATATTTTTGGGAAATTGGATTATCATGCTAGGTCCCTTAAAACATTCTAAATCAGATAATCGTGTTCGATCTAGTACTATATGTTGCATATTGATAAAATCAACTTAGATTAGTTTAATAGTTAACGCATGTCCCTTCAATTATTTATGCTGAGCTAGTAAGGATATCCTGCCTCTGGAGTTATCGAAGAGCGAGTACTCCTCTCGGTAGTTACAGTCCCCCGAACCCTCAATCTCTACCCTGCGGGTGTACGTTGAGCGATCCCCACCACCAGGAATCACAAGGGAACCTACGGCCGTCGTGGCCAAACATAATTGCACTCCCTTTATGTCACGATAACCGGGTTTTGTCAGTTTTTCTCATTGTCGTTAAAAACTGAATAGCGACTCCTATATTACTAGTCAATTGGGTGTAAACTCACATGAAATCCAATTACACTTAATTTGACAAAAAGAAGCGTCACACCCACGAGGGACGAGGTCACGCATTAGCCTCGTGCTTTTTCGACTCCCTCACAGTGGCGACTGCACTGGGGATAGTGAAGGAAATACTCGTGCTTGTACGTAATCAAAATAGCCGAAGGGTGAAACGATCCTACCCCGCGTTTATTTCCCAATCAAGTTAGGACGACCTGAAAATCAGCATATTAATGTGAACGGACAGAACCGCATAACGAATCTTGGCTCCCTTGGTGTTTCATCTTGGGAGTTGGGACTAAGGATACCCATCGCCAACCGGGGGGTGCATACGCTTCGAATGTTGTCCACTCGGCACTTTCGCTAGTAGTACACCCGTCCCAAACCCAATCGGTCGCTCATTAGGTCCCTCTCGCCTGCATGCCCCCTTGGCTTGCACTTGCGGGTTGGCCTCTTGAGCGAAATTCGTCTGCTGAAAGCACTACCCCGACCGGGGCATGTGGTGGATCTGCGATAGAAGCGGTACCAAGCCAGGCGCAAATAACTACCCATAGAAGCCTATCATAAACTACATGACATATTATTATTGCCTCATGGTGGAATGTTAGTTATGTGTAGCGAAATATATGATTGTGTGTGACAAACTATCCTAGAAAAACCAACGACCTTAAAAATTGCCCAAGCATTCATAAACCAATTTGCCAAAGAGTTATACCGAAATACGTGTTCCGCAAACCCGAACGATCGCCACAAAAATAAGCGACGCTCGGGATGGCCTGTAACGAATCCCACAAACGCTGCACAACGCGTAAAGGACGTTATTAGGCAAGCACGCAAAATCGAAGTCGCATAAACAAAAGTAGACGCAAACAGAAAACGAGAACCAGCAAGGGACGCATTTTCAACGCCCCTGGATGGGCGCCAGAATTTCTCACGCCCTAAGCTGGGCGCTGAAGTTGCTGCTTGGCCTTCTGGTCAGGCGCAGCAGCCTCGGTGCCCGCGAAAAAGAAAACACGTAGCAAAAAAACCGTTCGTAAAAAAATTGCTGCGAGGGCGTAAGAAAAGCACTCGGTTCTAAAAGCGACTCATAAAAAAGAATAACTCTTTGCGTCATTGTTAGGCCTCGTACGACGACAATGCTCGACATCAAAACCGAACATGCTAATAATTATGAATGTCACATGGGCAAAGTATTCAAAAATAATGTTCAAATGAAGTTTTTAAAAAAATAATGTTCGAATAAAAAGTAAATCCGAGTCTAGACTAGGCTATGCCAAAGTACAATATGAATCCTAAAGTCTTAGTTGTCTTATCCATAGAATCGGTCCTAATGCTTGGTGTCGTTCTGCAAGTTAAAAGGTTAAACCATATTGAGTCTCCCTTCCTAACATTTAAATCAATAAACACCCATATGTAATTGTCATCCCTTGCTAAGAATCTACGGTCTCAATACTCTCTCCCACCAATAAAAATAATATATTATAGTATATGCAAAATGGAAACAGTCACATTCTGAAAATCATTCCCCCATAGTCGCACAACCCCCAAAGTGAACCTAAGGTGTCAATACCATTGGCAAGAAAAATTAATGGCCTCAAGGTTTATGATCACATTGGGTCACGACCATCATAGTCCTCTCGAGCCACTCGCTCCTTGAAATACTCCTAAGTACGGACTAAAAGATTTTCCATGAATGCAACATGACCGACCATGAAAATACCCAAATCGGCATACCATAAGGCTACCATTGGGGTAAAGCAATACACACTAAGAGAGAAGCCGCACTAATGATTCTAGCCTTGTAAAAATGGAAATTCGATCTCCCCAATTAACTACCTTGCCAACATTAAGCAAAATGGGGCATGACAAATGAACACCCAAGGGTTAAAATCTAAAGTGTCAACCAACGAAAGTTATGGTCCAATTAACCTAAGTATGAGAGTCGCTTGGTCAAGTATTATAGGCTTACGCCACGTCATCATTTAGAGTCTAGGCTACCTCCTTGTATTCATACACAGGTTATAATCAGAAAGATTAATGAAAGTTCGAGTCTAAATCACAACTTCCAGTTAAATCCCGGAAACCGGAATCTGAAAAGAAGCAAAAAATTATCTTCGATGTAATTCTTTCGTTAAATTTCAATAAGGTAAAAATAACATTTTGAATCTACGCTATTTGCACATTCTAAGAAACGACTAAATACGCTTGCAAAGTAAGACAATTTAAAGGTCCACCCTAGGCCTGCTAAAATTAAAGGTCCACCCTAGGCCCGCTAAAATTAAAGGTCCACTATAGGCCTACCAAACGAGGCTCAGTCAGTCTCGCCTCGTGACTCTAAGACCACAACCATCTACCTCTTAGCCCAAATAAAAAATTTGAAGGATTTATGTTGGGGAGAAATCCCAAGCAAAAAGAAAAAAGAGAAAGAGAAAAGGGAGAGCGAAAAGGGCGAGCCATGAAATACTTAGCCCGTACCTCCCAAAGCGCGAAATTTACCCAAGTAAACGGAGGAAAAGAATTGAGTCAACCAATCCAAATCATAAAATTCTACGATGTCTACCCTTTCCAATCCTTATGTTCTTAGACGCTTTCGCTCTGGGGCCCCTGTTCAGCTCATTTAACCCATCCATGTTCTCATTGCCATAACCCAAGAAACCATTACCTCGACTCTTGTTCTTGAACTTGTTGTCAACCGCAAACCACGCACTACCATTGACACGTGCGTCATGCCCATCATTTCCAAAGCCCAAACCTGCTCTTACACCACCATTAGCATAAGGACCATATAACTTGTTTGGATACATCCTGTTGATATACCCTTGAGCCGCCCCCATGCTACTCATTGGCCTTGGTTGATGTAAGCTCATGACCCTAGCACGAGGCTACAAATTGTGAGTCCTAGCAGATGTAATCCTCATGCTTGACTAATACCTATACAAATTATCCTATCTCATTCAACCCATCTTTCAAGCCGTCTTGAGTCACAAATAAAAAAAGGAAGACAAATGAAAAGTGCAAAAATAATAAAATGTGAATAAATAAAAAAGAAACTTTGCAAAAGCGCCTCTAAAGTTAGTTTTAAAAAAAAATCAGAAGCATTCAGCGCACCAAAAAAGATCCGCCCAGAAATAATTTTCAGCGCCCACAGCTGGGCGCCGAAATCTTTAACGCCCCAGCCTGGGCGCTGAATCTCTCTGCTTGCCAAAGTTTGTCCAGAAGTGCTCGTCATTTTATCCGCACACGCACGGAAAAATAACGAACACTTGGAGGGGTACAACACGTATTCAGACATACGTACCACCAAAGAAATACATGTACTCAATCAAAAAAAATATAAAACAAATATTTTGGCTTACGTCAAGGCAGCAGATTTAAATAATAATAAACTTCACTTATTCTACCGTTTTAAATAATATGTTTCCATCTCAGAACATACTTATCGAATTCGGCATTCTAAGAAACCATTTTCTAGGCTAAGAACTACGCAAGACCTGATTCCAAATTAAATCTATTTAAGGCGGATACGTAGGCAATCCGTGATTCGGTCCAACCAATTTGCAAAAATATTAAAGCCTATAGAAAAACAAGAATAAAAAATAGAAGTCCCTTATTGAAATTTAATTATTTGCAACCCAAGTCGAAAGAAAAATAGAAGTCAAAGGAAGAATCCAACTCATCAAAATGCCAAAATGAGCTACATCAAAAAATAATAAGGGCACGTACCCTTGCCAGAAGGAGCACTCACACTCCTAGGCACTTAGCCAAGACTCAAAAGACCGCTTTGCCTCAATTGAATGGGGGCTAGCGCAAACGTCCATAACCTCTAAAATACTCGACTTGACCCTCCCTAAAGCGAACTAACTCACTTAAAGACCTTCTTTCACCACTAGACATAGTCGTTCGCTTAAAGACCTTCTTTCACCCCTAGACACAGTCATAATCGCCAACAAGTAGTAAAGGCAGTAAGCTTGCAATAAAGAGGATTGTTCTACGGCATCGCCCCATCGTTCCTTCGAACTCAAGGCACCCGTTCATGGTAATTCAAATGCTTGCTGATCCTCTTTGAAAAAAAGAAACAGACATTGTCAATAGGACTTGGCACTTAACCGAGGCTCACCCTACTTAGACATGTGACACGGGTATCTAAAATCGAAATCTGAAAGCATTATTAATGGGAAGACATAACAACAACTGAGGGCTAAAAATTGAAATGAAAGAGCTAGGGAAAGAACTAAATATACCTTGACCTTTTGTACGGACATACACCAAGTAAATCTAAGTCAATTTGAAAACAGTTTATATTCCCGCAATTTTGGAAAAGATGGCCCTAAAAGCCTAAAGCATATGCCAAATGGGTACAAGTAATATCTTGACACCTGCACCCTGGCTTCCAGCAAATCCTTAGACAGCATTCCGAAAATCGTAACAGTATTTTGATTCACTCATATAATCCTGTACGAACCTTTCTATAAGTCAACTTACCTAGGACACCTCGGGTTGTACACAGTAGGACTCGGATTTTAAATAATTTTCAAATGATTTTCAAAGACTTCTTCGAACATAATAAAGTGTTGTTGGTTTAAGCTAAGTATGCGTTTATCTCAATGTTGCAAGTGAGTCAAAAGATTTCTAAATATGATTATGGGTAAAGAAAGGCACCTAGCGTTTGGTCAAAGGCACACTTCAACATGTGACTACCTTGACCATGGCAATGTCGCACAATACGACATTTACAGGAAAAGTAGCAAATCACTACTCGAACGTACCTCGCACTAAACGAGTCTGGTTCAAACTATTCATGATCCATGTCGCCATGAATGCATAAAAACGTATGCCAAGCATTATAGCACCAACCCAATCCCGTAGCTACAATTGGGGGCTTGAGAAAAACACTCTAAAAATGCTCGAAATGACGATTTTATCGCAAATTCTCGACGCTAATGCTATACATACATCATAGGGGCACGATCCTAAGCTTAATCGTGTAAAACGAACCTTAGAATGGCTGCAACCCCTCCTAAATTCTAAACACTACTTAGAATATATAAAGTCACCCCACTAACGAGGGTAACTGAAAATCGCGAGTCACCAAAACTCCGATCAAAATTACTGCACATAACGCTCGCCCTACAAGCTCCCGTTACACAGTCTACCTCGTTCCAAAGCAAAAGCGAAAGAAAAAATCAAGGATAAGAACTGTCAAAATATACCCAGAAAACATTTTCAACGCCCAGAGCTGGGCGCCGATATCTTTAACGCCCCAGCCTGGGCGCTGAATCTTTCTGCTAGCCATGTTTTTCCCAGATATAAAAATAAGAAAGAAACACCTATGAATCCTCGCATCGAACGAAGTAATAAGCCATGCATACCCACGCGGAAGGTGCTACACTTGCTCGAACACCTAAACGAGGCGTGGTGAAGTACTCCAATGCAAAAATAATGACGATATCCCAACTCCTGGAGGAATGTTCTAAGACACGCCGTTAGGCCACACAAGCCTACGTCGCACCATAAGTTCACCCGGCCCACGGTACAAGTCTAAAAAAAAAAAAAAAAGAGAGAATAAGGCATATTGCGCTAATGAAGGCACGACCAAGAGCACGTGTAAAAGAGGCGAAGACTACTTATCGCCCAAATTCAAAAAGCAAGCCACACGACTTCTACATTAAGGATTAAAGGTAGCCAAATATTACCTACCACGGAAGGGATAGCTCGCACCTACACGAGCGGAACCCCAAGGCATCTTTCTCAAAAGAACCATCCATTCGACTCGAAAATTGTCAATTTCTTTACTGAAGTTCGCACCTCACGACTTTGTTAAGAGTAGCACACCACTACAAAGATCGCTCGCACTTACGAGCACAATCCCAAACACGATCAAGGACATTACAGAATGCGTATCCCCAAGGAACCTCTTTGACAAGAAATGACCGTCAAGCACGAATGCTTGGGGGCTCGAAAGACAATATATATTATGCAAAGTAAAAACAATATTCCCAGACTACGCTGTACGAAGTCCCGTGTTTGGATGTCTCAAAAAATAAAACCGGTCTACGACCTCAAGACAAAGGTCGCCATTGACACTTATACATAGTCCCCTAATCAAGGACCCAGGTAGTGGCAAGATTGAGCCGTAAAGACTAGCTCAAAACCATGAAAGATGATGACCACAAGACAATGGTCCGTCTAAGCACGTTGTCAACCCACATTCAGGTTACAACTAAATCCGAGCATCCCTCGAAAGAATTCGCTCTTACAAGAATGAATAAAAGAAATTCTCAAAAGAAATCACGATAGGGACTTGCCCACCTCAATCGGGCAAGATCGCGCCACGAACCACGCGAGTTCTAAATCAAGAAAAAACGAATTCAGGGACGTCCACCCTCAGCGGACAGGGCTCGCCCACCTTCAGCGAGCGGGGCCTGCGTCACTAGCCGCGCTGGTCCTCAGTTTTCGAAAATGAAAAAAAAATATATAAAATCTTCAAAACAAAAACAGGCTCGACATCTTCAGCCGGCGGGGTCTACGTCACAAACCGCGTAGGTCCTTATTTTCAAATTTCAAAAACAGATTCGTCCACTTCTATCGGACGGGGTGTCCACCCTTAGCGGACAGGCTCGCCATCTTTAGCCGGCGCGGTCTGCGTCACTAACCGCGCAGGTCCTTAGTCGTTGCAGCGATAACCTTGATCGGTTTTCCCTTTTTCCAAAAATTAAAGGATCGGTTTTCCCTTTTTCCAAAAATTAAAGGATTGGTTTTCCGTTTTTCCAAAAAAGAACGATGTGATTGGTTTTCCCTTTTTTCCAAAAATTAAAGGATTGGTTTTCCGTTTTTCCAAAAAAGAACGATGTGCTGGATTTTCCTTCGTTTTACGTCCCATAAAAACAAGGGGGTTTTCTCGTTTAACTAGCCTTGAAAATGAGAATCTTTAAAAACATTTTTACCTCGTGGTTGGGCTTGGCCAGGCCCAATTACACTTTATAGCTTTGATTTCGAAAACATCTGTAGCTACTCCCAATGACAAAGAGAGGGAGTTTCTACACTTCTTTAGATCCTTCCAATGACAAAGTGAGGAAGTTTCTATACTATCCGTTGACAAATCCCAATGATACGTGAGGGATATGTCGACACTCAAGTGATGACCCTTAAGTCAAATGTTATCACTCGGGGGCTCGTGAGACCCTCGCAAAAACAGGTCACCATGGCTTGTGTGGCGCACTCCGTCTAGTACTTTGACCATCGTCTTATTCCAAGACTCAGTCAAAGTGGGGGCTAACTGTAGACACATACTTTTGTCCCCATTCTCGAAAGGGAAGGTTCGATGATGAAAACGTAAATCTCCACTTGACAACGCATCTCCTATAAAATAACGAATTTCATTACCCCTTTTCATTTCACCCGAAACCTGCTATTTATAGAAACCTTCTATTTATGGAAACATGCTAAAAATAGTAACTGCCGTAATGGGTAGTTGTTAAAAGTGGCAAGTCATAAAAGATAGAAACCTGTCAGAATTAGGTGTTGCACTCCAACATAAATCATAAATGAGATAGAAATTGCGAGAGAATCCTATTCCTAATATGATTCGAAAATAAGAGTCACGTATTAATTAAAATCCTAACGAGCCTAGAGTTCGTAACGAGCCCAGACGCATCCCGTCACAAGGTTAATACGCACTAAAAGACTCAATTAAATCTCAAATACTCCGGATTCTAGTAATCCGAATCTGACTAAGAAAAACAGCCCATACCCTATTTTCAACGCCTGGCTCTGGGCGCCGAAATCTTCGGCGCCCAGGCCTGGGCACTGAATATACCTGGTACGTGTTTTTTCCTAATTCCTCGTGGATTAGAGTTCTGCAATTCTATCTTTCCACGAACTCTTTTCTATAAATAGGGTCTTAAGTTCGACGTGAAAAGGACACACAACACACAATTATATTCTGAGTATTGACTCTAAACCCCTAAGCCTAAGCCTCACGCTGCAAAATTGATCACGCGTTCTGTCGGAATCGATTCATAAGTCAAAGTGGTTAGTTTTCTGAGAACCGTGACGCACCTCTCAAGGGTGCGTCGTAATGTGTCCCTTTTCCATGGTTTAATTGCTTTCCTCGCCCTTTTATGAACTGTTAAACTAACTAAAATCTGGTTGTTCGATCATGCTTAATAAATATGATATTTTTGGGAAATTGGATTATCATGCTAGGTCCCTTAAAACAATCTAAATCAGATAATCGCGTTCGATCTAGTATTATATGTTGCATATTGATAAAATCAACTCAGATTAGTTTAATAGTTAACGCATGTCCCTTCAATTATTTATGCTGAGCTAGTAAGGATATCCTGCCTCTGGAGTTATCGAAGAGCGAGTACTCCTCTCGGTAGTTACAGTCCCCCGAACACTCAATCTCTACCCTGCGGGTGTACGTTGAGCGATCCCCACCACCAGGGATCACAAGGGAACCTACGGCCGTCGTGTTCAAACATAATTGCACTCCCTTTATGTCACGATAACCGGGTTTTGTCACTTTTTTTCATTGTCGTTAAAAACTGAATGGCGACTCCTATATTACTAGTCAATTGGGTGTAAACTCACAGGAAATTCAATTACACTTGATTTGACAAAAAGAAGCGTCACACCCACGAGGGACGAGGTCACACATTAGCCTCGTGCTTTTTCGACCCCCTCACAATTACCGGAAATGTCGTGGGAGCAAGTCCCGCAAAGAACCGGTAAAAACCAAACAAACTCACCAAATAATCGACGAACAAGGCATATGTGGAAAGTGGGAACCCACAACAACGTAACGAAACCAATCCATAATCATGCAAAGAAGCCGCGGGGTGCCTCCTGGAAGCGCTCGTTTAACGTCATTAGCTTGACGAATCCCCCCAAATTCATGGGGGGTCTTTGAGGTCCAAGGTAGAAAAAGATCCAATGGAGTCTCCCAAGTAATAGTGTTTGAGCCGATGCCCATTCACTTTGAAGGACCCGGAATCATCATTCCGAATCTCGATAGCACCATGGGGGAAAACCCGAACAACATCGAACGGACCACTCCACCGGGATTTGAGTTTTCCCGGGAACAACTTCAAGCGAGAGTTGAAAAGGAGGACCTTTTCCCCCTCCTTGAACTCTCTCTTCTCAATTTTGACATCATGATATTGTTTAGAACGCGCCTTATAGATGCTCTCCGAGTCATAGGCATTCATGCGGAGCTCTTCTAACTCATGGAGATCGAGCAAGCGCCGCTCACCCGCACTAGGGAGCTCGAAATTCAAAGTTTTGATGGCCCACATGGCCTTGTGCTCAAGCTCCACCGGCAAGTGGCAATTCTTGCCATAAACAAGTTTGTAGGGAGTCATCCCAATTGGCGTCTTGAAAGCCGTTCCATACGCCCATAAGGCGTCATCAAGTTTGATTGACCAATCCTTGCGGTTTTTGGCAACCGACTTCTCCAAGATAGACTTGATCTCCCTATTGGTGACTTCCACTTGGCCGCTAGTTTGAGGGTGATAGCCCACACCAACTTTGTGACGAACACCATACTTCCGCAAGAGAGCCTTGAACTTACCATGGGCAAAATAGGACCCTCCATCACTAATCAAAGCCCTAGGAACCCCAAAACGCGGAAAGATGATCTTCTTGAAGAGGTTGACTACCACTTTATGATCATTAGTGGGAGATGCAATGGCTTTCGCCCACTTGGAAACATATTCAACCGCTACAAGAATGTAGAGGTTGCCATAAGAAGAAGGGAAGGGACCCATGAAGTCGATTCCCCACACATCGAACACTTCCAGCTCTAGGATAGGATTTTGTGGCATTTCATGTCTCTTGGAAATATTACCCGTTCTTTGACAACGATCACAAGACTTGACAAATGCCCAAGCATCCCGAAAAAGGGTAGGCCACCACAACATGCTTTGAAGAATCTTGGAAGCGGTTCTATCACCTCCCATATGCCCACCACAAGGGGAGGAGTGGCACATACGAAGAACACTAGGGAACTCTTCATCCGGAACACACCTCCTTAAAAGGCCATCCGAGCACCTTCTCAACAATGTGGGCTCATCCCAAATATAGCGCCTAGAATCATACTTCAACTTGCGGCGCTCTTGAGTGGTGAGATCTTCCGGGATCGCCCCACAAGCCAAGTAATTAACTATGTCTACAAACCAAGGGAGTGGGGAACTCCCAACCATATACAAAGTATCATCTCTCAAAGCATCCTCGATTGGGACATCATCCGGAGCAACACTCCCAAGTTCTAGCCTAGATAGGTGGTCAGCCACCACATTCTCGGCTCCTTTCTTATCTCTTATCTCAATATCGAATTCTTGAAGGAGTAGAACCCAACGAATGAGTCTTGGTTTGGCCTCCTTTTTCGCCATAAGATAGCGAATAGCCGCATGATCCGTGTACACAATTGTCTTTGACCCTACTAAATAGGTCCTAAACTTCTCAAATGCATGCACAATGGCGAGAAATTCTTTCTCGGTCGTGGTGTAGTTGGCTTGAGCTTGATTGAGAGTCTTTGACATATAATAGATCACATGGAGCTTTTTGTCCTTTCGTTGACCAAGAACTCCCCCAACCGAGAAATCACTTGCGTCGCACATCAATTCGAAAGGTAGAGACCAATCCGGAGCTTGAACTATGGGAGTAGAAATAAGGGCACTCTTGATTGTGTTAAAGGCCTTGAGACATGCGGGATCAAAGTGAAAGTCAGACTCTTTTTGGAGGAGGTTTGTGAGAGGTCGAGCAATTGAGGAAAAATCTTTAATGAATCGCCTATAGAATCCGGCATGCCCAAGAAAGGACCGGATCCCCTTAACATTCACCGGGGGAGGCAACTTCTCTATGACTTCGATTTTCGCTCTATCTACCTCGATCCCATGGTGAGAGACCTTATGCCCTAGGACAATTCCTTCCTCCACCATGAAGTGGAATTTTTCCCAATTGAGCACCAAGTTGACTTTCTCACACCTTGCAAGGCACTTCCCAAGATTGATGAGACATTCATCATAGGTGGATCCTCCCACCGAAAAGTCATCCATGAACACCTCCATTTCTTCTTCGAGCATATCACCAAAAATGCTCATCATGCACCTTTGGAACGTCCCGGGGGCATTGCAAAGCCCAAATGGAATCCTCCTATAGGCAAAAGTCCCATAAAGGCAAGTAAATGTAGTTTTCTCTTGGTCTTCCGGGTTTATGGGGATTTGAAAGAACCCGGAATAACCATCAAGAAAGCTAAAATACTTGTGTTTGGTTAGACGTTCAAGCATTTGATCAATAAATGGTAGAGGAAAGTGGTCCTTCTTAGTGGAAAGATTGAGTTGGCGATAGTCAATACACATGCGCCACCCGGTTACCGTCCGGGAGGAAATGAGCTCTCCATGTGAATTCTTGACTACCGTCATCCCACCCTTTATTGGAACCACATGGACCGGGGATACCCATCGACTATTAGAAATAGGATAGATAATCCCGGCCGCCAAAAGCTTCATTATTTCCTTCTTCACCACTTCTCCCATAGGTGGATTAAGTTTTCTTTGCCTCTCACGATGTGGGACGTCATTGTCCTCAAGCTCTATATGATGCATGCAAAGGGTTGGGCTAACACCTTTCAAATCACCAATAGTGTAGCCCAACGCCCTTTGATGACGTTTCAAGATATGAGTGAGCTTGAGCACTTGCTCGTCATCTAAAGAGTAATTGATAATCACGGGGTAAGAAGAGTTTGGTCCGAGAAATGCGTACCTCAAGCTCGAAGATAGAGGTTTTAGCTCTACCTTGGGAGCTTCCTTTGTTAGGTTATGATATATATGAATAAACATAAATCATGCGGAAAAACCATAAAGCCAGGAAACATATTATTTACACATAATCATTTAGCATAATTTAGATGCATACACTTTGTAGCGTGCCCTCCCTAGCTGCGCCCGAACCGAACAAGAACAAGTCTTTAGGACTCCAAGTGTCGTCCCTCCGTATATAGTCCACAGCACATCCGGATCCGCCTTAAGATTGACCAACTAGAATCGCCCTTAAGGTACTATAGATTTCGGCTAAATAGGCAAGTGTTTATGGCTGATTTTTGCTTGAAAATCTTACCTTTGAATACTTCAATTCTCTATGTAAATATGTGACCCTAGACACCTATTTATAGAGTTATGGAAAAGGACTTGGAATCCTATTAGGATACTAATTTATTTAATTAGAATCTTATTAAAACTCTATTAAACAAATTCTATCTTTATTAGGATTAGGATTTAATCATATGACGAATTCCGATAGCATTAGGATTCGTCACGAACACGAGTACACACACACGCATGCACGCCCGCACGCAAGCCTTGCGGCCCACGCCGAGCGCACAGCGCATGGGCCTTGCTTCGCAGCCCATCTTGCTTTGTCGTGCGCGCGCGCCAAGGCTTGGCTGGGCCTGGCCTTGCGCTGGGCCTGGTTGAGCACTTGGCGTGGATGCGTGTGGCTTGCTGGGCGTCGACTGGCCTCGTGCTGGGCCTTCGTCTAGAAAGCCTCGTCCGATGCTAATTCGTACGATACGCTTTCCGATTAAATTCCCGATTCCAGAATTCATTTCCGATACGAACAATATTTAATATTTCCGATTCCGAAATTAATTTCCGTTTCGAACAAATATTTAATATTTCCGTTTCCGGAATTATTTTCCGATTCGGATAATATTTCCGATTCTGACAATATTTCCGTTTCCGGCAATATTTCCGATTCCGGCAATATTTCCATTTCTAATAATATTTTCCGATACGTACCATGTTTCCGTTTCCGGCAACATCTACGACTTGGATAATATTTATATTTCCGATACGATCCATATTTCCGTTTCCGGGAATATCATCGTTTCCGGAGTATTCATTTCTTGCCTTTGACGATGTCAGCTCCCACTGAAACCAAGATCCGTCGATTCCGAATATCCATAGATGGAGTATTTAATTCCATTAAATACTTGATCCGTTTACGTACTATTTGTGTGACCCTACGGGTTCAGTCAAGAGTAAGTGTGGATTAATATCATTAATTCCACTTGAACTGAAGCGGCCTCTAGCTAGGCATTCAGCTTACTTGATCTCACTGAATTATTAACTTGTTAATTAATACTGAACCGCATTTATTAGACTTAATATTAAATGCATAATTGGACCAAGGGCATTATTTCCTTCATCCTTACCAATTCGGGCTTCATCCAAAGCTTCTTTCCCATCCAACATAAGCATGCATTACTCGGGTTGAGCACAAGTGGGTGGTGCATCCAAGAGCTCCTTGTAGTTAGCCACTTCGATCCCTAGAGTACCTAAACCATGTCTATTCAAAAGAACAAGATCAAGTGGATCATTAGTGGTGAGCAAGTGCTCGTGTATGTCATTCACAATGGGATCAAAAGAGTCAACCAAGAAACATTTCTCATTAGTGGAACTAGGATAACGCATGGCTTTATTCAAGTAAAAAAACAAACTATCCTTCCCAACTTTCAAAGTAATGTTCCCTTGCTGACATCAATAATTGCCCCCGCCGTAGCCAAGAATGGGCGGCCTAGAATAATAGGGACATGCACGTCCTCATCTATGTCTAGGACTACAAAATCGACGGGGATCACTAATCCACTAACCCTCAAGGGTACATCCTCAACCTTGCCAATATGGCACTTGACCGAACGGTCGGCAAGTTGCAAGGTGATGTTAGTTGGGACAAGATCACCAACTTCAAACTTGGCGAACACCGAATAAGGCATTAGACTAACGCTAGCACCCAAATCGCACAAGGCATTGCTTATTTCAAGTTCCTTAATAGCACAAGGGATAGAAAAACTACCCGGGTCTTTGAGTTTGGGTGGCATTTGGTTGAGAATGATAGCACTACAATTCTCGGTGAGGTTCACCGTCTCCTTTACGTCGCAATCTCGCTTCCCACTCAAGGTTTCTCAAGATTTCCTTGAGAAATCTTGAGTAGGTAGGCATTTGTTTCAATGCTTCCGTAAAGGGGAGGGTGATGTGCAAATTCCGAAGAACATCAAGGAATTTTGAGAATTTCACATCCAACTTGTGCCTTATGAATCTTTGGGGATAGGGAAGTTTAGGAGTGAGGAGAGGTAGGGGAGGTAGGAGAGTTGCCTCCTTTGGTATAGGAGTTTCACCTTCATCATTGATGGGAGGCTCCTCTTCTACCCCATCATTGTCACTAGACTCAAAGACTCCCTCTTGATCCTTCCCATTGGGCTTAGAAACCTTACTAGCTCTAGGAATATCATCTAAAATCCTCCCACTCCTTGTCACTATGACATTCATTTGCCTTGGAGCATGACTTTGGGGTGGGAGACTAGCATGCGCATGATGTTCCCTAAAGGTATTTGCAAGTTGAGCTAGTTGGGTCTCAATCATCTTCAAGTGAGTGTTGGATTGTTTGAATCCATCCTCAAACTCGACATTCTTCTTGGCTTGCGCCCCCACAAACGACTCCATGAGAGCCCCAAGATTAGACTTAAGAGGCGGGAGTGGTGGAAGTGCAACGCCATAACCACTAAGGTTTGCTTGATATTGGTTGCCAAAGGTCCTCGGTCCATTGAATCTGGGAGGTGGCAATTGAGATGCACCATAAGGACCTCCCGAGTTCAAAGGATAACCCCCACTTGAGGCACCCCTAAATTGCCCATAAGAATAGTTATAACCCCCTCCACCTTGATGGTTGGGATTATAACTCCCTTGGTTGTACTGGCCTTGATTGCCAAAACCTTGAGATTGACCATAGGGAGCTTGGCTTTGATAGCCTTGTGCTCTATAGCCACCTCGATTTTGGCTATCATACCCACTTCCTTGGCCATAGCCTTGGTGGGGACCATACATGGAGGGCCCTCTGGGTTGCCTAGCAAAATTAGGATTGTTAGGGTTATCATTCCTAGACCTCTCATTTATGGCATTAGCATACTCTACATCAAACTCGCCTTCATACGAAGGGCCATAATCCACAAATGACAAGTTATGAACTAAGGGGCATGCATCGGGGGAATGACTATAGTCTTGGCAATTTTCGCAAAAGAAGGTGCCCGGAGGCATTGAGCCATAAGAACTAACCTTGCCCTTCCCCTTAGAGAGAAGAGTGGCAGAGGGAGGAGGGATTGTAGATGGTGATGGCGGTTGGCTCGGTGTGTTTTCAAGCTTCTCCAAGCGTGAAGTAAGCTTCTCTATCATCCGTGCTTGCTCTATGGCGTACACCGAACCTTTACCATCTTCACTCCTACCTTTCCCATCATAATTCCTTGTGCCTACATGCCAAGATTGGTAGTTTTGAACTACGTCCTCAATGATTTCCTCTATTTGATCCTCAGTTTTATTCATGATGGGGCCTCCCGCGCCCGCATCAAGACTTGTCTTCGAACTTGGACTCAACCCCAAGTAAAATGTTTGGAGCAACAACTATTTAGGAATCTCATGGTGAGGGCATTCCCTTTGGTACTCCTTAAAACGATCCCAATCTTCGAGAGTGAATCATCTCGCTTTTGCTCAAAGGATTGAATCTTGTGGCGACACTCCGATGTCTTCCCATGCGAATAGAACTTGTTTAAGAATGCACTTGTAACTTCGGTCCAAGTGCGAAGTGGGTTGGGCTTGACCTCCTTGTCAAGCCAATCACTTGCTCGCCCAAGTAGAGATAACTGAAACAATGTCAACCTCACATAATCCGATGTGACACCATTGTGCTTGATTGTGTCACAATAGTGCTCGAACTGTTTAAGATGTTCGTGAGGTGATTCATTACTCTTCCCACAAAAGGGGTGGCTTTGCACCAAATTGATCAAGGCGGGCTTGATCTCAAAGTTGTTGGCACCCGTTGTTGGGGATTGAATACCACATGTAGCTTTGAATGCCCCCGGTATTCCCAAGTTCTTAACCGGGAGCGCCATGTTCTCAAAAACTTGCTCCTTCTCTTGTTGTTCCTCACCAACACTCAACGATGCGAATCTGTTATTGCTTGATGAGCTAGACCGTACACGCCTTTGTCTCCTAAGTGTCCTCTCCAATTCGAGGTCAAGAGGATGGAGGGTCCTTTGACGAGCACGCCCCCTAACAAGCATACAAACTCAAGAAAAATCGTGAGCAATGCCAAGGAAAAGAAAGCTAAGCGAAATCGCAATGTTTTTGTATTTTCTAATGATGAACTAGTCTCAACTTAAACTCAAAAACAACAACCGTTCCCCGGCAACGGCGCCATTTTGATAGGCGTATTTTCCGTCGTTGATAGAAAACAACCTATGCAAACAATATTTATAAAACCACTCAACTACCGGCTAGCGGTAAGGAAAGGGATCGTCCCAAAGAAACGGTGGTTATTGAGTTTGAAAGTCAATCTAGTTCGAACAAGGATTTGGTTTTGAATTGTCACTTTTAAGAATCTAAAACTAAGAATTATGCAAAAATTGAATCAAGAAAGGGAAACTTTAGGGAGTCGGTGATAGGCTAGGGAAACCGGGGGAAATGAATTCAACTATCTAGCAATGGTGATCATGCAGCGAAATGGTGATTAGGCAAATGGCATCTAAAGACAAACCCACCACCTCTCGGATAGGGAAAGCTAATCGTCTAATCCACGGAAGAGCTTTCGCCTAATCCTAGATTAAACTAACTAGCATATAATAGGCACCGCCATTTGATCACACAAGATAGGCCCACAATCTCTCGCCAAACCTATCCTATGGTTCCACGTGAACCCAATCGAATAACATTTGCAACTACCACTCAACTAGCATGGATATCCTATCATCAAATCATATTTAATCACATGAATCAACCAACAATCAATCAACAATTTCCCCTAATTAAGCCCCTAGATTCTCCCCTTTCCCTAACCTAATTCTACTCACTAATCATTCTAGAAATCAAGCAATCCATTAATTCTAAGCTAGCAAGCATGAAATTGAAGGAGTAGGAGAAGAAAAATTAAGAGTTCAATTGCACAATCAAATCACAAATTGAATATCAAAGTAACTTCAATCAATGAAATCAAGAATTCAAGAAATTAAGGAATTGAAGAACAATCAACAACAAAGCAAGAGCAAGAATTAAGAAACTAAGAATTAAATTGCAAGAAAAAGATAAGAGTTGAAGGAATTACAGATTTGAAGCTTGAAATCAATTAGTTTCTCTCTCTAGAACACTAGCTTGAAGAGCAAAATATCTAAAACTTCCTAAATTCTTTTTCTGAAATTAAGTTGTTAATGAAAATAAAGAAAATTCTATTTATACTAAACCCCAAAAATAAGAGATTTAAACTCGAAAACTGAATCCCGCGCAGCCGTGCGAACGGGCATACCCAGCTGCGATCGCACCTGTGCGATCGTGCTGTGATTCCATGCGAACCAGCTCAACAACGATTCTCCTCCTTCGATCCGTGCGATCGTGCTCAGCAACCGTGCGATCGCACGGTTCTGACTTGGCCAATTCTTCTTAAATCCTCATGTGCTCGCACAGGAATTCAGTGCGAGCCCACCGAAATTCCGTGCGAGCGGGCTCCTCTCTGGTGCGATCGCACAAAATCACTCATAATTCCTGCATCGATTTTCCAAATTCGTGCGAACGAGCTCTTCTTTTGGTGCGGTCGCACAAATTCCCATATAGTTCCTGCATCGATTCTCCGAATTCGTGCGAACACACACTCCTGGGGGCACGAGCACACGAATCTGCTTGACTTTAGAGTTTACTCTGCTGACCCGTGCGAACGCACATAAATTCCGTGCGATCGCACGGGCTCTGTTCGAGCAATTCTCAGCCATTTTCTATCATTTTCACCATTTTTACCTCAAAAGACATAGATAGAATAAGGAGATAAAAATGCAACAAAACTATACAAAACTATCAAAAAGCTTAATAAAATTCTATAAAATCCTAGGCCTAGAGCGACATAAATGCCGCTCATCACCCTCCACTAAGAACATAGTTATCATTATCATTACCCCATTGCCTGAAAGAGGCTCCCACAAGAAGAAGGGTAAGGGGGGGGGGGTCGTGTTAGGTTATGACAAATATAAAACATATATTTCATGCGGAAAAACCATAAATCCAGGAATCCAAATTAATTTCCACATAGTCAATTAGCATAATCTAGGATACATACATGTGACGCGTGCCTTCCCTAGCTGCTCCCGAACCGAACAAGAATAAGTTTAGGACTCCAAGTGTCGTCCCTCCGTAGATAGTCCACAACACGTTCGGATCCGACTTACATTCAATTAACTAGAATATAGTCTAAGGTTTTAATGTTATTCGTACTTAATTATTGGCAAATTATTAAGCTTAGTTTAATCTTAAAACTATATGAATACTTGAGAATATGATGTATAAATTGTGACTATTCATCACCAATTTATAGGGTGAGATTATCGGACTTAGAAATCCACTAGGATTCAATTTATCTAATTCAATTAGAATTAGACTTAAATTAAACCTTTGTTTTTAGTGTTTAGTTAAACGACTAACTCTAGTGAATTTAGGAAAATAATCTAACTGGACAAATCCTAATCTCCTAAGGATTCGAAGCATGCACGAACACAACGACACGCACGAACAACCCACAAGGGGCGCTATCCGCGCGCGCGGCCCAGCAGCGCTGGCACGCGGCCCAAGCTTGGGCGCTTGGCTGGGCCTGCCTTGGTGGGGCGCGGGCTTGCTGCTTCGTTTGCTCGCTTTGCACGGGCTTCGCTAGGCGCGGGCCTAGCTTCGTGCTGGGCCTTGCGTCTAGCAACCTCGTCGGATGTTTATTTCATACGTAGCGCTTCCGATTCATTTTTCGATTCCGGAATTCATTTCCGATTCGAACAATATTTAATATTTCCGATTTTGGAATTAATTTCCGTTTCGAACAAATATTTAATATTTCCGATTCCGGAATTTATTTCCGTTTCCGGCAATATTTCCGATTCCGACAATATTTCCATTTCCCATAATATTTTCCGATACGTACCATGTTTCCGTTTCCTGCAACATCTACGACCTGGACAATATTTATTTTTCCGATACGATCCATATTTCCATTTTCGGAAATATCATCATTTTCGGAGTATTCATAATTTTCCTTTTGACAATTTCAGCTCCCCTGGAACCGAGATCCGCCGATTCCGAATATCCATTAATGGAGTATTTAATTCACTTAAATACTTGATCCGTTCACGTACTATTTTTGTAAGCTGTGGATTAATATTATTAATTCCACTTGAACTAAAGCGGCCTCTAGCTAGGCATATAATTCACTTGAACTCACTGAATTGTTAACTTGCATAATTAATTAATACTGAACCGCATTTATTAGACTTAGAATTTAATGCATACTTGGACCAAGGGCATTATTTCCTTCAGTCTCCCACTTGTCCTTAGGGACAAGTGTGCATTGCCTAATTCCTTTGTCGCTTGATGCTTGCTCGTGAACATAAGGTAAGAGTTGTCATCCTTATTATGTCCAGAGGTATTTCTCGGTTTTAGAGTTCAACCGATCAAATAAACAGATAATCATAACCTATGATTCATCTGAGCACGGCTATGAATTTTATAGTTTCTAGCTCTCTGAGTGGCCTTGTACAACTTTCAGCATCTCATCCCGATTTATGGGAGGACAATCCCAATCTTGCGATCTTGAGATTAGACTTCGTTTGATAGGTGAATTACCCGAGCGTTGCCGTTACAGCCTCCTTTTACGGTGCGACGGTTGACAACGTCAAAGTAACCAGTTCTCAAACAAGTAATCTCAAATCATTCAGGTATTGAGGATTAGTGTCTAATAATTTTAATGAAATTTACTTATGACAGATTTTCATCTCTTACAGTAAAGTTTCATAGGTCTATCGATACTAGTCTTCTCAAAGTAAGTATCTATGCAAATGATTGCGACATTGCCATGTCCACATAGTTCAAGAAATAAAACTACTAGTCATCTTGCATTCTAGTCGTCTAGCGTTTTCTATGCGTCCACCTTTATAGAAAACTTCCGACCAGGGACCTTTTTTCAACTTTTGACATGCAAGTTCACTTGATAGACATTTCTTAGTCACATGATCGGTCCTGACAGTCTATCTTGAATATATCGTCAAATTGAAGGGACTCATCATTTAATAAACCACAAATTAAATGGGAAATGAATTCTATTCATTTATATGAATGGTTAACCAATAACGTTTTACAAAATATTAAACTCTAAAACTTTAAAACATTAAATAAGGACATCAAAGCCATTCTCCAACATGCTTGATTCCCATAGCTGCAGTGTGCGAGTTGTGCTTCGCTTGCAGCAGAGGTTTAGTTAATGGATCTCAGATCACTAGAGGAAAAATCGTCATGTGCTTCCCTTCAAGTGCGGCTCATTTTATAAATTGGCAGCACTTGAGAGCACACACAAAAAAAAAAATTAACATTTTTACAAGTGCGGGCTCATTTTAGAAAATTGGCAGCATTTGAGTTCAAGTGTGGGCTTTAAACTTAAGTGCGGGCTCATTTTACAAAAGAGCCGCACAAAATATTTCCCAAAAATATTTGGTTACATGTTTACCCTAACTTTCCCGCTTATCTCTCTTCCCTTCTCCGGTTTCTCTCCTTCCCCTCTCTGGTTTCTCAACACTCACTACACACATCACACTGTCGTTCCCCCATCATCGCGTAGCTACTGCTGTTCCTCCACCGCGTCGCCGCTGTTGTTCCCCCACCGACGCGTCGTATCTGTTCCCCCACCTCCGCGCTGTTTTTGTCCCCCTCTTTTTGGATTGATTAATTTTGTTTGAGCTTTTTTGCAGCTATTGTCATTGATAATTGTATAACTTTTCTCTATCATATTATAGATCTATTTGGGTTTAAAAAATAAATTTGGGTTTTATGATTTAGTGTTTTTACTAGTTTATTCTTGATTTTCTTATGGGTCATGTTTGATGTTTTGATTTAGGTACTGAATGTCAAGATAATTAAACTAGGGAATACTGAGTGCGATGTTTCCTGAGGTTCGAAAGCTTCCCCAATGGTTCTTCAGTTTCCAGCGATTTTTTTGTGTAGATTCTCGATGTATTGTCCTCTATTGGGCTAGCTCGGAGTCGTCGATACATTTTATCGGTGAGTCAATAGCTCTAACATCAATTTGTGATTAATTAGTTTTGGAACTTTGTTATTTTTTCGGTCTATTTGATGTGATTTATTTTGGTAGAAATCTGTAAATTTGGGTGAAATCTGTTTTGGCTATTAACATATAAGTCTGGTTCTTGTTGAACTTTGATAATAATGTTGTAAATTGTCTACTATTTTTTACAAACTTTATCATTGGGACAAAAGAAATTTTTCTGCATTGTTGGACCAATATTTCGATTTATCTTTTCCAGGCCAACATATTTTGGCATATTATTAATTTGTAAAAGTTTTAACTTAGTCTTCTCTGCCGGTTGTAAAGAATTGGGTTTCTTGCAAAGGGTCATTATGCTCGTTGGTTCACCAAGACAAGGTTTAAATTGGTGTCATTTTCTTCCAAGTAATATGTAGTGACCTTAAGATCAATCGCATGGAATGAGATGATAAAAAACCCTCCATGTTTGAATTTGTTTGGCAAGGGGTTGTATACTCTTTCTTCACTCATTCATGAGTGTATGCTTGTGATTGATTTAGGAGTACACATTTAATGAACAACCAACTTGCCTTGTCCTAATATGTCATATAAATGAAAAGTTTAGCACAATTTATGGTTTATATGGCCGATTTGTATGTTTTGATGTGTTCTCTAATATGTAACATGAACTGACAGTGGCTAACAAAGTAATATATCTATTAAATTTCATTCTATATTGTTATCCCATGTATATTGTATTTATATTAACTGAGTTTGGCCTGCCTCTGTAGATGGATGGGTTTGACCAGACAGTGAACATTAAGGTTATCATGGGCCTCATGGCAAGTAATCGAGTTGATTCTCTTGATCCTGCATTGCTACAACTTGGAAGGCTAGACATGAAAATTGAGTTTCCTTTGCCTGATAGACGATAAAAGCAACTTGTTTTTCAGGTGCATTTTTATCCTACTTTTCCTTGCCGACTCCTATATTTCCTTTTGTTGGTTGGGTGGGTAAAGGGGGTTCCTTAAAACCTTTGTGTTGTTCTGTTCTGTTCTTATCATGTTTTAGTTATTGACATCAATTTTTGTCTACTTTGCTACTCCTATCTGTTGGTGGTCTATAACTCTAATATATGAATTTCTTATCCGCCTTTGTTTTTTTGCCAGGTCTGTATTGCGAAGATGAACTTGAGGGATGAGCTTGTCTTGGAGGATTATGTTTCACGGTCATACAAAATTAGTGTTTCCGAGGTCAGTAGTTTGGTATTCTTATACTAGTGTCTTATTAGTCTCTTCTATGGCCACCTTTGCATATTCATGTCGCAGATTACACTCGCCCTCCACCACATTTGATTTAATATCTGGAAAAAGTCAATTCCTCTTTGTTTCTTGGTGACTCAAATTCATTATTCCACCATGATAATTACTTTATGTGGTTTGTTCTTATTAAATTTATCTTAGTTTTCTTACTAACTATATATGCTAAACGTCTTTGAACTACATGGTTATTCTGGCCTATATACGGCGGCATTCTACTCCGATTCTTTGTTTTTCTTGGGTTTTTTTTTTCCAGTTTTGTGTTTCTTTGAGAGTTTTTCAATTCTTCTATATTTTCTCTGTAATCATTTTCTCTAAAAAAAAATTAGAAGTGAATTTATTGAGTTTCTTTTATATAATCAGGATTACATCCCAACAATTTTTAACAATTAAAGTGCGAATTTGGTTGGTGGAAAGTACCCTTGTGAACTTAGGACTCTAGATACTGCTGGTGAGTTTGTGTAGTCCACTGATTTATGATCACTATCTTTTTGGTTTAATTATTGGTGCTGATGTAAGTTCTCCAGGAGTCCAGGGTACATAAATATAGAAATGTGATGGACTAATGACATGATCAACTAGGCTATAAGAATTAAGAACTCTCATTTTGTAGACGTTTTTAGTAAATGCAGTGCTTTTAATCTAGATGCCCATTTCTCAAAATTCTATCCACATTATTAGATATGTTCTCTTGTGTGCAACTAGGAGCAAAATAAGCCTTTTTTTTTTATTATACGGGTCATTATTAATGTTCATTAATTAATTATTAGGAGCAAAGTCTTACTTTGTTATATGATACAATATTTATAATATGACTAAAGTATATATTTCTATTTTATGGTCGATCTTCTGAAGGTACTCAACAATTCGAGTGAGCAGCCTTGCACCACTAAGGAGATGAATGAAGTTCGAGACAAGTTGGCAAACTTCATTACTAGTTATTGTCTTTGATATTTTGAACATTTTTTTTTCTTGTAATGAATCTTAGATTATGGATGCTATTTTTTCAAATGATTGTAATATTATCGACATATAGATTTATAATGTATAGTTTTTATTTTAATTATCTATATAATTGAATACTTTTGTGATATATGGAGTAGTGTCGTGGTTGAATTGGATAATTTATGTAGCAGGAAAATCAATTATATAACAAATTTCTAGATCAAGAGCGGCTCATTTATATATCAAGTGCGGCTCATTTTTATGCTTGTGCTGCCCATTTTTATGTCAAGTGCGTGCTCATTTCAAAAATTGGCAGCACCAAATTTGTCAAATGCGAGCTCATTTCCAAAATTGGCAGCAACAAATTTGTCAAGTGCGGGCTCATAATGCAAAATTGGCAGCACTAAATTTGTCAAGTGCGGGCTCATTTTGTAAATTGGCAGCACTTGATGTATCAAGTGTTGCCAATATTTTGGCAGCACTTGAGAAACATCAAGTGCGGGCAAGCCATGTGCTGCACATGTAAAAGCCCGCATTTAACCCCTTAAAATGAGCCAGCACTTAAGCTTTTTTCTTCTAGTGGATGTTGTCGTCAGTTTCAATCTTGCTTATATCGACTTCTTTTCTTTCAACGAACTCTCGTAGAAGGTGAAATCTACGAAGTACATGCTTGACTCTCTGGTGGTGTCTAGGCTCCTTTGCCTGTGTAATAGCTCCGTTATTATCACAATATAGAGCTATTGGTCCTTTAATGGAGGGGACTACACCAAGTTCACCTATGAACTTCCTTAGCCAAATAGCTTCCTTTGCTGCTTCATGTGCAACAATGTACTCCGCTTCAGTTGTAGAATCCGCAATGGTGCTCTGTTTAGCACTTTTCCAGCTTACTGCACCTCCGTTGAGGCAGAAGACAAACC
This sequence comes from Spinacia oleracea, assembly GCF_020520425.1. NCBI lineage: Eukaryota > Viridiplantae > Streptophyta > Magnoliopsida > Caryophyllales > Amaranthaceae > Spinacia > Spinacia oleracea. The sequence goes on along the minus strand of NC_079492.1, from coordinate 27,977,645 downwards.
CAGACTGTGATCTGAAATCATCCTTGTCGGTTTGGAAACTTGCGTCCCTATAGCCTTTAACAATTAATTCATCATCTCCACTATAGACCAGGAAATCGTCTTTGTGCATTTTCAGGTACTTCAGAATATTCTTGGCAGCAGTCCAATGTGCCTCTCCTTGGTCTGACTGGTATCTGCTCGTAGCACTGAGTGCGTACGCAACATTCGGGCGTGTACATATCATAGCATACATTATTAAACCAATCAATGATGCATATGGAATCCCACTCATTCGTCTATGCTCATCTGGTGTTTTTGGGAACTGAGTCTTGCTTAGAGTCATTCCATGAGACATGGGTAGGTAGCCTCGCTTGGAGTCTGCCATATTGAACCTTTCAAGCACTTTAATAATATAAGTGCTTTGACTAAGTCCAATCATCGTTTTAGATCTATCTCTGTAAATCTTGATGCCCAGTATGTACTGTGCTTCTCCTAGATCCTTCATCGAAAAACATTTCCCAAGCCAAATCTTGACAGAGTTCAACATAGGAATGTCCCTTCCGATAAGTAATATGTCGTCGACATATAATACTAGAAAATCAATTTTGCTTCCACTGACCTTCTTGTATACACAAGATTCGTCTGCGTTCTTGACGAGGCCAAAGTCACTGACTGCTTCATCAAAACGTATATTCCAGCTCCTTGATGCTTGCTTCAATCCGTAAATGGATTTCTTATGTTTGCATACCTTTTTAGCATTCTTTGGATCCTCAAAACCCTAAGGATGTGTTATAAACACAGTTTCTGTAAAAATGCCGTTTAAGAAAGCGGTTTTGACATCCATCTGCCATATTTCGTAATAGTAATATGCAGCGATTGCTAACATTATCCGAATAGACTTTAGCATTGCAACTGGTGAAAAGGTTTCATCGTAATCCACACCATGGACTTGCCTGTAACCTTTTGCAACCAATCTAGCTTTGAAAACTTCTAGTTTCCCATCCTTGTCCTTTTTCATTTTGAAAACCCATTTGCTTCCTATGGCTTGTAGCCGTCTGGAAAATCGACCAAATCCCAAACTTGGTTTTCAGACATGGAATCTAATTCAGATTGCATGGCTTCTTGCCATTACTTGGAGCTAGGGCTCGTCATACCATGTTTGTAAGTCGCAGGTTCATCACTTTCAAGTAATAGAACTTCGTGGCTCTCGTTCGTCAAAATACATAAGTACCTTTCCAGTTGAGATCTATATTTCTGCGATCTACGCGGGGTTACATTTCTAGATGGTTCTTGATTCTCACCAGATACTTATAAAGATCTCTGAGTTTCATCCTGAATGTCATCTTGAGCATTCTCTAGAGTTTGTTGTTCGACTCGAATTTCCTCGAGGTCTACTTTTCTCCCACTTGTCATTTTAGAAATGTGATCTCTTTCCAAAAAGATACCATCTCGAGCAACAAACACTTTGTTCTCAGATGTATTGTAGAAGTAATACCCCTTTGTTTCCTTTAGATATCCCACAAGGATACATTTGTCAGATTTTGGTTAAAGTTTGTCTGAAATTAATCGTTTGACGTATACTTCACAACCCCAAATCTTAAGAAAAGACACATTTGGAGGCTTTCCAAACCCACTCATTTGGAGTCTTTTCGACAGCTTTAGACGGAGCTCTATTTATAGTGAGTGTAGCTGTGTTTAGTCCATGTCCCCAAAATTCTATTGGAAGTTCGGCCTGACCCATCATTGATCTAACCATGTCTAGCAAGGTTCTATTCTTCCGTTCTGACACACCGTTCCATTGAGGTGTTCCGGGAGGAGTCAATTCAGATAGAATTCCACGTTCTTTTAGATGGTCATTAAATTCATAGCTCAGATATTCACTGCCTCTATCAGACCGCAGTGCCTTAATCTTCTTGCGTAACTGATTCTCTACTTCACTATGAAATTCCTTGAATTTGTCATAGGATTCAGACTTATGCTTCATTAGGTAAACATAACCATATCTACTGAAGTCATCAGTGAAAGTGATAAAGTAGCTGAAACCACCTCTAGCATTTTTACTCAATGGTCCACATACATCTGTATGGATTAAACCCAATAGTTCAGTTGCTCTTTCTCCAACTTTAGAGAAAGGCTGCTTTGTGATTTTGACATGTAAACATGATTCACACTTACCATAATCCTCTAAGTCAAATGGTTCTAGAATTCCTTCCTTTTAAAGTCTTTCTATGCGTTTCAAGTTTATATTGCCTAATCGACAATGACACAGATAGGTGAGATCTGAATCATTCTTTTTGGCCTTTTTGGTATTTATGTTATAAACTTGTTTGTCGTGATCTAATAAATAAAGTCCATTGACTAATCTAGAAGATCCATAAAACATCTCTTTAAAATAAAACGAACAACTATTTTCTTTTATTAAAAAAAGAAAATCCTTTAGCATCTAAGCAAGAAACAGAAATGATGTTTTTATTAAGACTTGGAACATGGGAACACTCTGCCAGTTCCAAAACTAGCCCAGAGGGCAACGACAAATAATAAGTTCTTACAGCTAATGCAGCAATCCGTGCTTCATTTCCCAATCGTAGGTCGACTTCACCCTTGCTTAACCTTCTACTTCTTCTTAGTCCCTGTGAATTGGAAAATAAGTGTGAGCCACAACCTGTATCTAATACCTAAGAAGTTGAATTAGCAAGTATACAGTCTATAACGAAAATATCTGAAGATGGAACGGTCGTTCAATTCTTCTGATCTTCCTTAAGCTTCAAGCAATCTCTCTTCCAATGCCCCTTCTTCTTACAGTAAAAGCATTCAGATTCAGAAGTGGGTTGGCTCACCTTCTTCTTTTCAGACTTGGTGCCGCCAGCTTGCTAAGTTGGGTTGGCCTTCTTGCCACCTTTCTTAGCATTCCTTTTCTTACCAGATTTCTTGAACTTGCCCCCACGCACCATACGCACATCTTGCTTATCACTTTTGAGCGTCTTTTCAGCGGTCTTCAGCATACCGTGAAGCTCAGTGAGCGTTTTGTCCAGACTATTCTTACTATAGATCAGTTTGAACTGATCATACCTGCTATGAAGAGAATGGAGGATGGTGTCTACAGCCATTTCCTGAGAGAACTGCTGATCCAGCCGACTCATATTCTCAATGAGTCCAATCATTTTGAGAACAGGTGGACTTACGGGCTCGCCTTTCTTAAGCTTGGTCTCAAGAATTTGCCTATGGGTCTCGAACCTTTCGACTCGAGCCAGATCTTGGAACATGTTCTTTAACTCACTGATGATCGTGAAAGCATCTGAGTTGATGAACGTTTTCTGCAGATCTGCACCCATGGTTGCAAGCATTAGACATTTCACATCCTTGTTGGCATCAAATCCAACGATTGAGGGCTACCTGAGTGACCCCTTCGCCTGCGGCTTCGGGCATCGCCTCTTCCAGGACATACTCCTTTCCTTCCTGCATAAGAACTATTTGCAAGTTCCTTTGCCAGTCAAGGAAGTTTTTCCCGTTCAACTTCTCCTTTTCGAGAATTGATCGAATGTTGAATGAATTGTTGTTTGCCATAATTTAAACTACAATTGAAAAAGAATAAACAAATAAATAATCATTCACAGTTTCTCTTCATAAACTTAAATTCTAGCATACATGCATAATTTAATATTCATTAAGCATTTTATTCAAGTTATGTGTTCCGGCAGGTGTGAATAAAATGATTCCAAGATCCTAAAATCCATTGAAGAATTACGAACATTATGTATTTAGACTCAATTCTAAAATCTTTTAGGTAAGCAAAAGCCTTTTGCTAATAGTCTAGAAACTACTCTTGGTTGATAGGTGTGAGGGGGTCGAAAAAGCACGAGGCTAATGCGTGACCTCGTCCCTCGTGGGTGTGACGCTTCTTTTTGTCAAATCAAGTGTAATTGGATTTCCTCTGAGTTAACACCCAATTGACTAGTAATATAGGAGTCGCCATTCAGTTTTTAACGACAATGTGAAAAACTGACAAAACCCGGTTATCGTGACATAAAGGGAGTGCAATTATGTTTGACCACGACGGCCGTAGGTTCCCTTGTGATCCCTTGTGGTGGGGATCGCAAAACGTACACCCGCAAGGTAGAGATTGAGGGTTCGGGGGACTGTAACTACCGAGAGGAGTACTCGCTCTTCGATAACTCCAGAGGCAGGATATCCTTACTAGCTCAGCATAAATAATTGAAGGGACATGCGTTAACTATTAAACTAATCTGAGTTGATTTTATCAATATGCAACATATAGTACTAGATCGAGCGCGATTATCTGATTTAGATTGTTTTAAGGGACCTAGCATGATAATCCAATTTCCCAAAAATATCATATTTATTAAGCGTGATCGAACAATCAGATTTTATTTAGTTTAACAGTTCATAAAAGGGCGAGGAAAGCAATTAAACCATGGGAAAGGGACACATTACCACGCACCCTTGAGAGGTGCGTCACGGTTCTCAGAAAACTAACCACTTTGACTTTGCTATTTCTCCTTTTATTTAACGAATCTCAAATTATGGGACGGGATACGTTCTGTTCGATTTATGGATCGATTGCGACAGAACGCGTGATCAGTTTTGCTGCGTGAGGCTTAGGCTTAGGGGTTTAGAGTCAATACTCAGAATATAATTGTGTGTTGTGTGTCCTTTTCACGTCGAACTTAAGGCCCTATTTATAGAAAAGAGTTCGCGGAAAGATAGAATTGCAGAACTCTAATCCACGAGGAATTAGGAAAAAACAAGTACCAGGTATTTTCAGCGCCCAGGCCTGGGCGCCGAAATCTTCGGCGCCCAGAGCCAGGTGTTGAAAATAGGGTCTGGGCTGTTTTTCTTAGTCAGATTCGGATTCCTAGAATCCGGAGTATTTGAGATTTAATTGAGTCCTTTAGTGCGTATTAACCTTGTGACGGGATGCGTCTGGGCCCGTTACGAACTCTAGGCTCGTTAGGATTTTAATTAATACGTGACTCTTACTTTCGAATCAAATTAGGAATAGGATTCTCTCGCAATTTCTATCTCATTTAGGATTTATGTTGGAGTGCAACACCTAATTCTGACAGGTTTCTATCTTTTATGACTTGCCACTTTTAACAACTACCCATTACGGCAGTTACTATCTTTAGCAGGTTTCCATAAATAGCAAGTTTCTATAAATAGCAGGTTTTGGGTGAAATGAAAAAGGGTAATGAGATTCGTTATTTTATAGGAGATGCGTTTTCAAGTGGAGATTTACGTTTTCATCATCGAACCTTCCCTTTCGGGAATGGGGACAAAAGTAGGTGTCTACAGTTAGCCCCCACTTTGACTGAGTCTTGGAATAAGACGATGGTCAAAGTACTAGACGGAGTGCGCCACACAAGCCATGGTGACCTGTTTTTGCGAGGGTCTCACGAGCCCCCGAGTGATAACATTTGACTTAAGGGTCATCACTTGGAGTGTCGACATATCCCTCACGTGTCATTGGGATTTGTCAACGGATAGTATAGAAACTTCCTCACTTTTTCATTGGAAGGATCTAAAGAAGTGTAGAAACTCCCTCACTTTGTCATTTGGAGTAGCTACAGATGTTTTCAAAATCAAAGCTATAAAGTGTAATTGGGACTGGCCAAGCCCAACCACGAGGGAAAAATGTTTTTAAAGATTCTCATTTTCAAGGCTAGTTAAACGAGAAATTGTTTTTATGAGACGTAAAACGAAGGAAAATCCAGCACATCGTTCTTTTTTGGAAAAACGGAAAACCAATCCTTTAATTTTTGGAAAAAAAGGAAAACCAATCACATCGTTCTTTTTTGGAAAAACGGAAAACCAATCCTTTAATTTTTGGAAAAAGGGAAAACCGATCCTTTAATTTTTGGAAAAAAGGAAAACCGATAAAGGTTATCGCTGCAGCGACTAAGGACCTGCGCGGTTAGTGACGCAGACCCCGCGGGCTAAAGATGGCGAGCCTGTCCGCTAAGGGTGGACACCCCGTCCGATAGAAGTGGACGAATCTGTTTTTGAAATTTGAAGATAAGGACCTACGCGGTTTGTGACGTAAACCCCGCCGGCTAAACATGGCGAGCCTGTCCGCTAAGGGTGGACGCCCCGTCCGAAAAAGTGGACGAATCTTGTTTTTGAAATTTGAAAATAAGGACCTACGCGGCTTGTGACGTAGACCCCGCCGGCTAAAGATGGCGAGCCTATTTTGAATTTGAAGACTTTATTTTTCGAAAACTGAGGACCTGCGCGGCTAATGATGCAGACCCCGCCCGCTGAAGGTGGGCAAGCCCTGTCCGCTAAGGGTGGACATCCCTGAATTCATTTTTCTATTTGGAACTCGCGCGGTTCGTGGCGCGATCTTGCCCGGTTGAGGTGGGCAAGTCCCTATTTCATTTGGTTCTTGTGATTTCTTTGAGAATTTCTTTTCTTATTCATTCTCGCAGGAGCGAATTCTTTCGAGGGATGCTCGGGTTTAGTTGTAACCTGAATGTCGGTTGACAACGTGCTTAGACGGACCATTGTCTTGTGGTCATCATCTTTCATTGTTTTGAGCTAGTCTTTATGGCTCAATCTTGCCACTACCTGGGTCCTTGATTAGGGGACTATGTATAAGTATCAACGACGACCTTTGTCTTGAGGTCGTAAACCGGTTTTATTTTTTTGAGACATCCAAACACGGGACTTCGTACAGCGTAGTCTGGCAATATTGTTTTACCTTTGCATAATATATATTTTCTTTCGAGCCCCCAAGCATTCGTGCTTGACGGTCATTTCTTGTCAAAGAGGTTCCTTGGGGATACACATTCTGTAATGTCCTTGATCGTGTTTGGGATTGTGCTCGTAAGTGCGAACGATCTTTGTAGTGGTGTGCTACTCTTAACAAAGTCGTGAGGTGCGACTTTCAGTAAAGGAATCGACAATTTTCAAGTCGAATAAATATGGCAGGCCCCTATAGAAGTCAGAGCTGTTTTTGGGTCTGGAATCATTTTCGGCGCCCATGCCTGGGCGTTAATGATTTCGGCGCCCAGCACTGGGCGTTAAAAATAACTTCTGGCGAGGTTTATTGATGACACAGCCGGCCTCTTGTTCGTCCGTTTTCCCCCCTTTTTTTTCTTTTGAACGCGTTCGTAAATGTTCGATACTTAGAAAAGATGATATGTGTTTGCGAACGAGCGTTCATAGAATGGCCGTGGTGTGCGGTCCATTAATCAGTTTGCGTGAATTGTTTCATTTTCTTTTTGAGCAACGACTGATTTTGAATAGTTTGCTTAGAAGCTTGATAGGGTTCAGGCCCATTCATGAAGTGGGCTCAAACATCGTGCCCTTTCGATTGTTCAAACATTTGCTTCGAGATTTTTTTTTATTTTGCTATGGTTGTTTCGTAGCTTGGAGCCCCCAAGTATGCATGTTGGGATGCTTTCCTTTTGGCGTACGATTTTTGTAGGTTCTTTCGAGAAAGATGCCTTGGGGTTCCGCTCGTGTAGGTGCGAGCTATCCCTTCCGTGGTAGGTAATATTTTGCTACCTTTAATCCTTAATGTAGAAGTCGTGTGGCTTGCATTTTAAATTTGGGCGATAAATAGTCTTTGCCTCTTTTACACGTGCTCTTGGTCGTGCCTACATTAGTGCAATATGCCTTACTCTTTCTTAGACTTGTACCGTGGGATGGTTGAACTTATGGTGCGACGTAGGCTTGTGTGGCCTAACGGCGTGTATTAGAACATTTCTCCAGGTGCTGGGATATCACTATTATTTTTTGGATTGGAGTACTTCGTTACGCCTTGTTCAGGTGCTCGAACAAGTGTAGCACCTTCTGCGTGGGTTTGCACGGCTTATTACTTCGTTCGACGCGAGGATTCATAGGTGTTTCTTTCTTATTTTTATATCTGGGCAAAACTTGGCTAGCAGAAAGATTCAGCGCCCAGGCTGGGGCGTTAAAGATATCGGCGCCCAGCTCTGGGCGTTGAAAATGATTTCTGGGCAGAATTTTGACAGTTTTTTTTTTTTATTGATTTTTTTTCTTTCGCTTTTGCTTTGGAACGATGTAGACTGTGTAACGGGCGCTTTATAGGGCGAGCGTTATGTGCAGTGGTTTGATCGGAGTTTTGGTGACTCGCGATTTTCAGTTACCCTTGTTAGTGGGGCGACTTTATATACTCTAAGTAGTGCTTAGAATTTGGGAGGGGTTGTAGCCATTCTAAGGTTCGTTTTACACGATTAAAGCTTAGGATTGAGCCCCTATGACATATGTATAGCATTAGCGTCGAGAATTTGCGATGAAATCGTCATTTCGAGCATTTTTAGAGTGTTTTTGTCAAGCCCCCAATTGTAGCTACGGGATTGGGTTGGTGCTATAATGCTTGGCATACGTTTTTATGCATTCATGGTGACATGGATCACGAATAGTTTGAACCAGACTCGTTTTAGTGCGAGGTACGTTCGAGTAGTGATTTTGCTACTTCTCTTGTAAATGTCGTATTGTGCGACATTGCCATGGTCAAGGTAGTCACATGTTGTAGTATTCCTTGGCCAAAAGCTAGGTGCCTTTCTTTACCCATAATCATATTTAGAAATCTTTTTGACTCACTTGCAACATCGGGATAAACGCATACTTAGATTAAACCAACGACACTTTATTATGTTCGAAAAAGTCTTTGAAAATTATTTGAAAATTATTTTAAATCCGAATCCTACTGTGTACAATCCGAGGTGTCCTAAGTAAGTTGACTTATAGAAGGGTTCGTACAGGATTACACGAGTGAATCCAAAATACTGTTACGATTTTTGGAATGCTGTCTAAGGATTTGCTGGAAGCCAGGGTGCAGGCGTCAAGATATACTTGTGCCCGTTTGGCATATGCTTTAGGCTTTTAGGGCCATCTTTTTCAAAATTGCGGGAATATAAACCGTTTTCAAATCGACTTAGATTTACTTGGTGCATGTCTGCACAAAAGGTCAAGGTATACTTAGTTCTTTCCCTAGCTCTTTCTTTTCAATTTTTAGCCCCCAGTTGCTGTTATGTCTTCCCATTAATAATGCTTTCAGATTTCGATTTTAGATGCCCGTGTCACATGTTTGAGTAGGGTGAGCCTCGGTTAAGTGCCAAGTCCTATTGACAACGTCTTATTTTTTCCAAAGGGGATTAGCAAGCATTTGAATTACCATGAATGGGTGCCCTGAGTTCGAAGGAACGATGGGGTGATGCCGTAGAACAATCCTCTTTAATGGGGGCTTACTACCTTTACTACTTGTCCGCGACTATGACTGTGTCTAGGGGTGAAAGAAGGTCTTTAAGAGAACGACTATGTCTAGTGGTGAAAGAAGGTCTTTAAGTGAATTAGTTCGCTTTAGGGAGGGTCAAGTCGAGTATTTTAGAGGTCATGGATGCTTGCGCTAGCCCCCATTCAATTGAGGCAAAGCGATCTTTTGAGTCTTGGCTAAGTGCCTAGGAGTGTGAGTGCTCCTTCTGGCAAGGGTACGTGCCCTTTATTGTTTTTCGATGTGTGCTCATTTTGACGACTTGGATTCTTTCTTTGACTTAAATTTTTGTTTCGACTTGGATTGCAAGTAATTAAATTTCAATAAGGGACTCTATTTCTTATTCTTGTTATTCTATAGGCTCTAACATTTTGCAAATTGGTTGGACCGAATCATGGATTGCCTACGTATCCGCCTTAAATAGATTTAATTTGGAATCAGGTCTTGCGTAGTTCTTAGCCTAGAAAATGGTTTCTTAGAATGCCGATTTTAAACAAGTACGTTCTGAGGTGGAAACATATTATTTGAAACGGTAGAATAAGTGAAGTTTATTATTATTTTAATCTGCTGCCTTGCTGTAAGCCAAAAATTTGTTTTATATTTTTTTTTTTGAGTACATGTATTTTTTGGTGGTACGTATGTCTAAATACGTGTTGTACCCCCCCAAGTGTTCGTTATTTTTCCGTGTATGTGCGGATAAAATGACGAGCACTTCTGGATAAATTTTAGCAAGCAGAGAGATTCAGCGCCTAGGCTGGGGCGCTAAAGATTTCGGCGCCCAGCTGTGGGCGCTGAAAATTATTTCTTGGCGGATCTTTTTTGGTGCGCTAGATGCTTCTTTTCCTTTTTACACTAACTTTAGAGGCGCATTGCAAAGTTTCCTTTTGTATTATTTACATTTTTTGTACTTTTCATTTGTTTTTTTTTTTTTTTTATATTCGTGACTCAAGACGGTTTGAAAGATGGGTTGAATGAGATAGGATAATTTGTATAGGTATTGGTCAAGCATGAGGATTATATTTGCTAGGGCTCACAATTTGCAGCCTCGAACTAGTGTCATGAGTTTACATCAACTAAGGCCAATGAGTAGCATGGGGACGACTCAAGGGAATATCAACATGATGCATTCAAACAAGTTATATGGTCATTATGCTAACGGTGGTGTAATAATGGGTTTGAGCTTTGGAAATAACGGGTATGACGCATGTGTCAATGGCCGTGTGTGGTTTGCGGTTGACAACAAGTTCAAGAACAAGAGTCGAGGTAATGGTTTCTTGGGTTATGGCAATGAGAACATGGATGGGTTAAATGAGCTGAACAGGGACCCCAGAGCGAAGGCGTTTAAGAGCATAAGGATTGGAAAGGGTAGATATCGTAGAATCTTATGATTTGGATTGGTTGACTCGATTCTTTTCCTTCGTTTACTTGGGTAAATGTTGCACTTTGGGAGGTACGGGATAAGTATTCCATGGCTCGCTCTTTTCGCTCTCCCTTTTCTCTTTCTCTTTTTTCTTTCTTTGCACTTTGGGAGGTACGGGCTAAGTATTTCATGGATCGCTTTTTTCGTTCTCCCTTTTCTTTTTCTCTTTTTTCTTTTTGCTTGGGATTTCTTTGAAGGAAATAATGCCCTTGGTCCAAGTATGCATTCAATGTTAAGTCTAATAAATGCGGTTCAGTATTAATTAACAAGTTAATAATTCAGTGAGATCAAGTGAGCTGAATGCCTAGCTAGAGGCCGCTTCAGTTCAAGTGGAATTAATTATATTAATCCACAGCTTACTCTTGACTGAACCCGTAGGGTCACACAAATAGTACGTAAACGGATCAAGTATTTAATGGCATTAAATACTCCATCTATGGATATTCGGAATCGACGGATCTTGGTTTCAGTGGGAGGTGAGATCGTCACAGGTAAGAAATGAATACTCCGGAAACGATGATATTGCCGGAAACGGAAATATGGATCGTATCGGAAATATAAATATTATCCAAGTCGTAGATGTTGCCGGAAACGGAAACATGGTACGTATCGGAAAATATTATCGGAAATGGAAATATTGCCGGAATCGGAAATATTGCCGGAAACGGAAATATTGTCAGAATCGGAAATATTATCGGAATCGGAAAATAATTCCGGAAACGGAAATATTAAATATTTGTTCGAAACGGAAATTGATTCCGGAATCGGAAATATTGAATATTGTTCGTATCGGAAATGAATTCCGGAATCGGGAAATTAATCAGAAGCGTATCGTACGAATTAGCATCGGACGAGGCCTGCCAGACGAAGGCCCAGCACGAAGTCGGGCCATCGCCCAGCAAGCCAGCGCGCCACAAACGCACCAGCCAAGGCTGCGCCAGGCCCACCGCAAGGCAGGCCCAGCGCGCGCTAAGGCTACGTCAGCGTGTGGGCTTGCGGCAGTGGGCTGCGAGCTCGCGGGCTGCGCGCGCGCATGGCGCCCCTCGTGGGCTGCTGTGCGTGCGTGTGTGTTTGTGTGCTACTCGAATCCTAAAGCTACCGGGATTTGTCATATGATTAAATCTAATCCTAAAAGATTTAGTTTATTTAATTAGAGTCCTAGTAGGATTATAATTAAATAAATTAGTATCCTAATAGGATTCCAAATCCTTTTCCATAACTCTATAAATAGGTGCCTAGGGTCACATATTTACATCGAGCATTCAAGTATTCAAAGTGAGTTTTTAAGAGCAAAATTCAGTCATACAATTGCCTATAAAGTGCCGAAAATTCTAAGTACCTTAAGGGCGATTCTAGTTGGTCAATCTTAAGGCGGATCCGGACGTGCTGTGGACTATCTACGGAGGGACGACACTTGGAGTCCTAAAGACTTGTTCTTGTTCGGTTCAGGCGCAGCTAGGGAAGGCACGCAACAAAGAGTATGCATCTAAACTATGCTAAATGGTTATGTGTAAATAATATGTTTTCCTGGCTTTATGGTTTTTCCGCATGATTTATGAATTGTCATATGTATCATAACCTAACAGTGGTATCACGAGCCTCTTATTATTTTCATAATCTAAAATTGCATGAACATGGTTAAATATTACAAATTTGCAAGAATTAAAAGGGGTGATTAATTTTCGTAATTGTTAATTAATTGCAAATTGCGTTTATTTAATTATACGTACGCAGTTTTTCGGCAGTTTCTTCGTTACTCATCCAAATCGAGTGATTTTTGTGTCAATTCCGCATGTAAAGGGCATTCTAAAATTTTGACAAAATTAGTATTTTTCTGCCGAACCCAGAATTCTCAAATTCGAAGCCTAACTATGACTTTTCGGAGGTTTTAGTTTTTCGAATGCAAAATTTCGTAAATTTAAGATGTTAAATTAAATATTTGCGATTCTTGTTGATAAATCTTGAATTTTTGATTGACCTACTGTATATGTTTAACAAGTTTGAATGCCTAGCCTTGTTAATTATGCAATCTAATTTGTAATTATGATTAATTTGTTGAAAATTAGAATAATTTAGAATTAATTTGATTTTCATAATTAATTATAATTTAATTAGATACCTATGATTAAATACCACCATAAAAATTGTAAATTTATGTTAAATTTTAAATTTTTTATGACCTAGACTTGAATCCATGTTAATCGGAAATCAATTGAATAATAAATTTTCGATTTTTTCGCCCTAAAATTATGAAATTAATATTATTTATTAATTTGTCATTAATTTTAAATATAAATTTTTTAAATTTTATGCGATTCGCTCATATAACTTGCACGCACAAAGCAATGGACGCTACGTGTTACCCTTAAGGGGTGTTGTAAAGTGCGGCCATGTGACGACGAGCAAGGGAGCTCGTCGCCCATGCGGCACGAATGCAATGAGCAAGGCCATGGTGCACGAGCACAAGGCAGCAGCCCTGCCTTGTGTCGTGGGCTGTGAGCAATGGACGAATGGGCAAGGGCGAAAGCAAGGCACAGCAGTCGCGTGTGGGCAGCAAGCGAGCTGCGCCACAGCGCGCACTGCCTCGCGCAAGCGTGCGGAGCCTCGCGCGCAGCGAGCGCAAGCTCGCGTGCCACGAGTGCTACGCCCAGCGTCAATGCCTCGCGCAGCGAGCGATGGCTCGCAAGATCGAGCGCTGGCGAGCGCGCGCAGCGAGCAATGGCCCGCATATAGCGATCGCTGGCGAGCGCGCGCAGCGAGCGCTGGCTCGCATGAAGCGAGCGCAGCGAGCGATGGCTCGCGCGCAGCGAGCACCAGCTCGCGTGATGCCTTGCGAAGGAAAGCAGCAGCAGCGATGCGACGCAGCGCATGGGCTGCGCGCACATGGCCAGCGATGGCTGTGTGCGTGTGGCCCATGGGCGTACGTTGCGTGGGGTTGTTGCGTTGCGATTAGATCGTTTTGAAATTTTAATTTGAAATTTTCAGTTTACGTAATTTTAATTAATTTTAAAATTAATAATTTAAATTATTTTCTTGGATTTTAATTTTGAATATTGTAATTATAATAAATTTTACGGATTTTTCATGAAATACCCCCGAGTTTTGGCGAAATTCACCAAATGCCCCTCGACTTTCAGAAATTCATAAAATACCCCTATTTCAATACTTAATGTACCAAATACCCTTATTTCAAAACTTAATACAACAAATACCTTTAATGACGTCATCATACCTATAATCCACCAATTAACGCCTAATTAACTCAACTAATCCCTAATTAACACCCATAATCAACCCACCCATTAACAAACCTAATTAACCCACCCATTAACAAACCTAATTAACCCACCCATTAACCCACTAACCCACCCATTTTTCTTTTCTTTTCTCTCTCTCCTTCTTCCTTCCTCCTTCCTCCTTCCATCATCTCACCAGCAAATCATGACTACTTTTTTTTCATTGAACCCAAACCAAATTCCATCATATTTAATCACACAAAAAAGTCAAATCAATTGAATGAATTTAACAAATTTCATCAATTTAACAAAGCCCAGAGATTCGAAGATAAATTCGAAGATAAATTTGAAGAATTTTGAAGAAAATTCGAAGAATTGAAACAGAAATTTGAAGAGAAATTCGAAGAGATTCAGAGAAAATTGAAGAACGAAGAATATCAAACAGAACAAGGTTATTTCTCCCTTGAAATTCTCCCCCAAATTGAGCCTCTCTTGTATTGAAGAACGAAAATTGACAAGAAAATTGACAGGAAAATTGAAGAACAAAGAACATCAAACGAACAAGGTTGTTTGATCGATTTTTTTTCCAGATTTACAAAATTTTGCTTTGATTTCCCTAACTGTGTTTTGGTGTTTTGGTGTTTGTTGTTTTCCCGATCAAACGAACTTTGTTTTGGTGTTTGTTGTAGAATTTGAACCACTTACAATGTCGTGGCTTGTGCGGCAAGTAGTCAACAATGGCCGCCTTCAATCTTCTTCGGCAACTCCATCATTCTCTGTAACGAGATTTCACCATGGGGTTGATGGAGTTGGACTTGTCGCAACAGAAGGAGAGAAAATGAGTTGGTGGTGTAGCCGAATACCAAAGAAAATCAGTCGCCGGCCTGCTTCCACCGTCGCTACTGATGTTGTTATTGTTGCTTGGCGGCGATGGTGGCGGCTGGAAAGTCGACCATCCTGGTAGAGGTGGGAGATCCATGGAAGAAACAGGAAGAAAAGGTGGGGGAGAGAGAAAAGAAAAATATGGGTTAATTAGGAGTTTAGTTGATTAATTGGGAAAAAATGGGTTAATGGGTGAGTTAAATGGGTTAATTAGGATTGATGACGTCATAAGGGTACTTGGTGTATTATGTTTTGGAACAGGGGTATTTTATGAATTTCTGAAAGTCGAGGGGCATTTGGTGAATTTCGCCAAAATTCAGGGGTATTTCATGAAAAATCCGTAAATTTTATTTATTGTAATTATTTTACTAAAATTAAAATCATGAATTAATTTAAATACGACTGAAATTAAATTAAATTTTGGATTCAATTATAAATTTATATGAGCTTTAAATTTTAATTAAATTTGTATGTTTCCGGTTAGACTAGAAATACATTTTTATGTTTAAAATTAGTAAAGCATATGAATTTATTGGTTTAAGTGGGAGCTCTTTTTAGTCATATACTCTTGATTAGGTCTACAAATCCGTAAGGTTAAAACAACTTGATTAGAATTAATAAGGACTGAATAATTTGTAGATTATTGGTGCCCTTGATTAATTGCTGCAAATGTTTATGTGATGCATAATGTGTTTTACTAACCAGCTATGTGGGCCATTCATGATAATGAATGGGTGAATGGTATATATTGTATATGTACTGTTTTGCAGGTTATGAAGTGACTAGTATGGCCCAAATAGGATAGAAAATATGGTCTGCGTACCATTAATTTGAATGTAATTGGTCTAAAGTACCAAAGTTGTTTTTCAATTCAAATATGGTCTGCGTACCATCAAATAGTTGTAATTAGTTTTAATTATAGCTTATCCTATTTGAAGAAAATGGTGCCTCCCACGGAGTTTTTCAAGACGGACTTTGAAGTTAAAGCTTCAAGATGAAGTCGGGCCATACTAGATCACATTTATCTTATGCATGTTTTAAGTTATTTATTGCTTTTAAATATGTCTTAAAATGCATGAGATCAAAAGCTTGATTATGTTGCATGATTAAGGATTTTAGTTCACTTAAAATCTAACCAACATAGTAAGAGCCTTAAGTTCCAAACTTAAAAATTGAGTTAAAAGGTGCCATGCCAAAATATACACTTGCTTGGATATCCTTTACATCAATCTAGTAATAGTTTTCGCTCAGCGAGGTGTTACTTATTGGTCCTAAAGGGGCAAGGTACACAAATAATTGTGAGTACATGTTAGTTTTGGTGAAACTCAACGATATAAGTAAGGAGTCCTTTTATGTCGTGGCAAAATCGATAGGTTTACCTAATAAGTTCTTAGACGTACCTATCAACCAAGAATAGTTTCTAGACTATTAGCAAAAGGCTTTTGCTTACCTAAAATGTTTTAGAATTGAGTCGACAAACTGTGCTTAATTCTTCAATGGTTTTAGGATCTTGGAATCATTTTATTCGCACCTGCCGGAACAATAAATTCGAATAAAATGCTAATAACTTGTTTTAATTGCATGATTGCTTTAATTTTCAAGTTATTATTCATGATAAATGTTTAGACTTTGCATGCTTCAATGTATGTTTTAATTATTGTTTATAATTAAATATCTTGCACTGCGGTAAATCCTTTTAGAAAGGTAACAGTAAATTTCTTCGATTGGTAGTGAATCCAAGAAAGATTGACGGAAATGAGAGAAAATGAGCAATTTAAAATGTACGTTTCTTTTAGCGACTTTTATGGTTGTTTTCGAACATCAAAATCGAATGGCGAACCAATTGGTGCTTGTGAAATCAAAATACAATGTAGTTTTGAAATCATGAAGCATTGAGTTTAAACGCTCAGCCTTACCAATCGTTAACAACCTAATATCTTTGTCCATTTAATTCTCGAATGAGTCTAGTCCCTAGACATTCGAATAGATCGATGCTTAGAGAACTTTACAAGCTTCTGGTAAGATCATCTAGTTGAAGCAAAATATTCAACATAAATTAAATGGTAAGAACCTTGTTGGAGTGACATTGGACATGTCTAACAAAGTATAAAAGTCAACACTAAAGAAATCAATTCTTAAGACTATAAGAAATGGTACAAGAAATAGGAAAACGAGGAACAAATGAAAGGAATTTACGATTCCGTTTCTACCTATAAGTTTATGTTTAAAGAGAAGTGACCTAGCAATCAAACTTCCTTGGTATCATATACCGCTTGAGGTTCTTACTTCGATAATAACTCAAACAATGGAAGCTAGGATACACTAATGACCTACAAGTGGGAAATGAAGCATGGCAATGCTACATTAGTTGTAGGGTTATCTAGTTTGTTTTAAGTCCTTTCAAAGGCTGGAACTTAATGGCTATTTTGTTCCATAATCAGCATACCTAAATTTCTGCTTCAAACACAGAAAGACTCACATTTAGAAGAACGAAAACAATGCTTGTTTGTTTGTTTGTTTATTTGAATGAAATGGTCATTTACGGTTTGAGTCAATATGCTTGATTAAAACAAACAACTCTTTAAATAAAAACTTTACTAGGTTCAAATCAAAACCTTGATTTGAGTTCCATTAATCTTTGGCATTGTTGCTTAGACCATATCAACAAGTTAACATTCATAAGCTCTATTTTGATGGACTTTTTGAAAGTTGGTTGATTTCTAGATCAACTTAAGACAAGCTAGTCTTACTTGTTGAAAGTAACAAAGAATATGAACTATTGTTAGAACGCCTAGACGATAGAGTTCAAAGCTAAAGAAAGGTTTTATGACTTTATTTCACATGGATTTGAGTGAATATAGGTTTATTTACTCAAATGTGATATAAGTTGAATCTGTTTGGCTAGTTCAAAGATTCAGAAGTATAAAATCCACTTGGCAAGAAATCATAAAGATCTAGGTTAGATCATGTTGATGATTACTTGAGACCAAATATGATCATCAATGATTGTGTGTTGTAATTTCACAATCTAGGTCCATAAGATATGGCATATCTTAGTTGGAATAATCGAAGTCAATTAGTACTTGATTCGATCAATGATGGATCATAAAGACTTTTCCTATAATTTCTAAAACAAAATGCTCAACTACCACCAAACTAAACCAAATTCGTCAAAGCTATTGAAAAGTAATTTCAGAATAACTTTTCATAAAATATATCTAGAGAGTTGCAAAACTCAGTGGGAGCTTAGTGTTTGTCATTTGACAAACTAAGGCCCAAGTATAGATATATGTTTCATTGTGATTTAATCAAATGAGACACAAGGGTATTGTTTCTACCACGAATTTTTGAGAACATAATGTTTGTTTGCTCGAAATGATGTCCTTTTGGAGATTCGTTTCCAAAATGACAAGTGGGAGAAAATAGACCTCGAAAGTCTTCGAGGCGAACAACAAACATAAACGGACATTCAGGAGCCTTTTCGAAGTTCTTTAGAAAACCCGAACATGTATTCTTTAAGGACTTTAGAAGTGGCTTTAAAGAATAAGACATCTCTTAGAAGACTTTACAAGTGCTTCAAGGAGAACAGAATGTTTAAAGAACTTTCAAGTGGCTATTGATATTCTATTGTTTGATGTTCTATACCCAAGTAGGCATAGAGTTCAAGTCACTAAAACTATGAGATTCTTCTATTAGATAGTGAAGAAACCTACAACTTGCAGTCAAACTATTATCATATAGATTAATGAGTTTGTGACCTGTAAGAAAGCTATGACGAAACCCAAATTCCCTAAAATGGTTAGAGGCCATATATAGACTCAAATGTTTTAATGGTTAGAGGCCATAAAACATACTCAATGTTTTGATGACAAAATTAAAATTTTGTTGATTTGCAAGAATAGTTTCACACCTATTGGTTGCAAGTTTGTTTTAAGGATAAAAACTATCAAACATGAAATTGTGTTCACACACAAAGCTAGATTAGTTGCTAAAGGTTACAAGCAAATTCATGACATGGATTGTGTTGAAACCTCATGCATAATCGTAATGCTCAAGTCTATAAATCAAGCAATGATTGCATATTGGTACATATGGCAATTGGATGACAAAACAATTCCTCAATAAAATGTTGGAATAAACTATGTACATGGTATGTCATAGGATTTGTGGATCCAAATAAATGATTGAAAAGGAAAGCTAGCTTATGAAATCTAAGTACAGATTTAAGCAAGCAATTGGGAATTGGAACTGTATTTTAGTGAAGCTAATAAGCATTTTAGTTTCATAAAATGTACATGATTCTTATAGATATATAAGAAGTTTAGTGGGAGTACGTAAAACTTAATTGGTCCTATGTGTATCACACATATCTCTCTATTGTGAAATAACATTCAAATGCTAATGACTTAGATTTGAAATTATTCATCAATGATGGACCAAGGCGAAACTTAGTACATACTGGGTATTAAGATCTATTTACAAAGATCTTATGATATTGTTTAGTAATGGCATTTACTAAATCAAACACGAAAGACTCCATTGGAGATATTCGATCCATATGAATAAATCTAAGTAATGAATGTTTGAACTATGTATAAGCATTTACTAAGTTAAACATCAAAGAATCTAATGAGATTCTTCACCTATATTATATGTCAAAGAATTTTGTTGGATTCAGTATCTACTGTAACTGAATGAGCTAAAGTTACATGAATAGAATTCAATTGGGAATTATTCTGCAAAAGAATTTATCATGTATATAATATAATATGAGGATCGCCAAAAACGTATAGTATGACTTTAGGCATGACGAACATATACCAATCTCTATTGATCTAAGTGAAGATCAACTAGATTGAGATCAAGAACACTTATGGTACTTGAAAAGGTACATAGGAATAGTTCTTGATTCAAGGAAATAAAGATATGCTAAATATTGATGCTACACGCATAAACACTAGCAAAGGATCAAGCAAGACCCTTTGGAGTTAATCATTGACAAGGACGAGCTAAAGAGCATCGTGTTTTGAAATGGCAACATGGATTGAAGACCATGAGTTGTTGCGTGGGAAATTAAAATAATAATTTCTATGTTCTAAGATATAGTTGGAGAGTCTTCCACATATCTGTGAACTGCTTGGATAAGTAGATCCAAACAAAGCATCACTAGCAACCTATACAGTTGAAGTAAAAGTACTTATTGCCTAAGAAGCAATAAAATAGAGTTGTTTATATTAAAGAGTTCTTCATTGAACTTGGGAAGATCACATGTGTGTTGACTTAATGGTTCTTCATTGCAAAATGCGTAGAACCACTATTGTAGCAAGAAAGACTAGATCATAAAATAAACATACTCAAAAGATCTTATCATCTATCTCGAAGAACATTCGATGAAAAGGATATTAAGATTGGCAAAGAATGATAACTAAACCTATGCAACAAGTGAGAAGCAACACTCACATTGTAGCACTGGAAATCAAGCATAGCTTTGAATTCCATGAACTGTTTTAAAGATGGGTTTTGAGGCCCATGGTTCTTAAACAATGGGGTTGAACATTTATCATATATGAAATGTATTTTCATATTCCATTTAATCTTGGTTTAGTATTAAATGATGAGTCCCTTCAATTTGACGATATATTCAAGATAGACTGTCAGGACCAGTCCTGTGACTAAGAAATGTCTATCAAGTGAACTTGAATGTCAAAGGTTGAAATTGGTCCCTGGTCGGAGTTTTCTATAAAATTGGACGCATAGAAAACGTTAGACGACTAGAATGCAAGATGACTAGTAGTTCGGTTTCTTGAACTATGTGGACATGGCAATGTCATAATCATTTGCATAGATACTTTGGGAAGACTAGTATCGGACAAGACCTATGAAACTTTACTGTAATAGATGAAAATCTGTCATAAGTAAATTTCATTAAAATTATTAGACACTAAATCCTCAATACCTGAGTGATTTGAGATTACTTGTTTGAGAACTGGTTGCTTTGACGTTGACCAACCGTCGCACCGTAAAAGGAGGCTATAAAGGCAACGCTCAGGTAATCACCTATCAAACGAAGTCTAATCTCAAGATCGCAAGATTGGGATTGTCCTCCCATAAATCGGGATGAGATGCTTAAAAGTTGTACAAGGCCACTCGGAGAGCTAGAAACTGTGAAATGCATGGCCGTGCTCGGATGAATCATAGGCTATGATTATCTGTTTATTTGATCAGTTGAACTCTGAAACCGAGAAACACCTCTGGACATAATAAGGATGACAACTCTTACCTTATGTTCAAGAGCAAGCATCGAGCGACAAAGGAATTAGGAAATGCACACTTGTCCCTAAGGACAAGTGGGAGACTGAAGGAAATAATGCCCTTGGTCCAAGTATGCATTCAATGTTAAGTCTAATAAATGCGGTTCAGTATTAATTAACAAGTTAATAATTCAGTGAGATCAAGTGAGCTGATTGCCTAGCTAGAGGCCGCTTCAGTTCAAGTGGAATTAATGATATTAATCCACAGCTTACTCTTGACTGAACCCGTAGGGTCACACAAATAGTACGTAAACGGATCAAGTATTTAATGGCATTAAATACTCCATCTATGGATATTCGGAATCGACGGATCTTGGTTTCAGTGGGAGTTGAGATCGTCACAGGCAAGAAATGAATACTCCGGAAACGATGATATTGCCGGAAACGGAAATATGGATCGTATCGGAAATATAAATATTATCCAAGTCGTAGATGTTGCCGGAAACGGAAACATGGTACGTATCGGAAAATATTATCGGAAATGGAAATATTGCCGGAATCGGAAATATTGCCGGAAACGGAAATATTGTCGGAATGGGAAATATTATCGGAATCGGAAAATAATTCCGGAAACGGAAATATTAAATATTTGTTCGAAACGGAAATTGATTCCGGAATCGGAAATATTGAATATTGTTCGTATCGGAAATGAATTCCGGAATCGGAAAATTAATCGGAAGCGTATCGTACGAATTAGCATCGGACGAGGCCTGCCAGACGAAGGCCCAGCACGAAGCCGGGCCATCGCCCAGCAAGCCAGCGCGCCACAAACGCACCAGCCAAGGCTGCGCCAGGCCCACCGCAAGGCAGGCCCAGCGCGCGCCAAGGCTACGGCAGCGTGTGGGCTTGCGGCAGTGGGCTGCGAGCTCGCGGGCTGCGCGCGCGCATGGCGCCCCTCGTGGGCTGCTGTGCGTGCGTGTGTGTTTGTGTGCTACTCGAAACCTAAAGCTACCGGGATTTGTCATATGATTAAATCTAATCCTAAAAGATTTAGTTTATTTAATTAGAGTCCTAGTAGGATTATAATTAAATAAATTAGTATCCTAATAGGATTCCAAATCCTTTTCCATAACTCTATAAATAGGTGCCTAGGGTCACATATTTACATCGAGTATTCAAGTATTCAAAGTGAGTTTTTGAGAGCAAAATTCAGTCATACAATTGCCTATAAAGTGCCGAAAATTCTAAGTACCTTAAGGGCGAATCTAGTTGGTCAATCTTAAGGCGGATCCGGACGTGCTGTGGACTATCTACGGAGGGACGACACTTGGAGTCCTAAAGACTTGTTCTTGTTCGGTTCAGGCGCAGCTAGGGAAGGCACGCAACAAAGAGTATGCATCTAAACTATGCTAAATGGTTATGTGTAAATAATATGTCTTCCTGGCTTTATGGTTTTTCCGCATGATTTATGAATTGTCATATGTATCATAACCTAACATTCTCCCCAACATAAATCCTTCAAATTTTTTTATTTGGGCTAAAAGGTAGATGGTTGTGGTCTTTGAGTCACGAGGCGAGACTGAGTGAGCCTCGTTTGGTAGGCCTATAGTGGACCTTTAATTTTAGCGGGCCTAGGGTGGACCTTTAGCTTTAGTAGGCCTAGGGTGGACTTTTAAATTGTCTTACTTTGCAAGCGTATTTAGTCGTTTCTTAAAATGTGCAAATAGCGTAGATTCAAAATGTTGTTTTTACCTTATTGAAATTTAACGAAAGAATTACATCGAAAATAATTTTTTGTTTCTTTTCAGATTCCGGTTTTACGGGATTTAATTGGAAGTTGTGATTTAGACTCAAACTTTCATTAATCTTTCTGATTATAACCCGGGTATGAATATAAGGAGGTGGCCTAGACTCAAAATAATGACGTGGCGTAAGCCTATAATACTTGACCCAGCGACTCTAAGACTTAGGCTAATTGGACCATAACTTTCGTTGGTTGACACTTTAGATTTTAACCCTTGGGTGTTCATTTGTCATGCGCCATTTTGCTTAATGTTGGCAAGGTAGTTAGTTGGGGAGATCGAATTTTCATTTTTGCAAAACTAGAATCATTAGTGCGGCTTCCCTCTTAGTGTGTATTGCTTTACCCCCATGGTAGCTTTATGGCATGTCGATTTGGGTATTTTCATGGTTCGTCATGTTGTATTCATGGAAAATCCTTTTAGTCCGTATTTAGGGGTACTTCAAGGAGCGAGTGACTCGAGAGGACTATGATAGTCGTGACCCAATGTGATCTTGAGCCTTGAGGCCATTAATTTTTTGTGCTAATGGTATTGACACCTTAGGTTCACTTTGGGGGTTGTGCGACCATGAGGAATGATTTTCAGAATGTGACTGTTTCCATTTTGCAAATACTATAATATATTATTTTTATTGGTGAGAGAGCGTATTGAGG
The DNA here is from genome assembly GCF_020520425.1 of Spinacia oleracea. Taxonomy (NCBI): domain Eukaryota; kingdom Viridiplantae; phylum Streptophyta; class Magnoliopsida; order Caryophyllales; family Amaranthaceae; genus Spinacia; species Spinacia oleracea. The sequence goes on along the minus strand of NC_079492.1, from coordinate 27,954,163 downwards.
CCGTAGATTCTTAGCAAGGGATGACAATTACATATGGGTGCTTATTGATTTAAATGTTAGAAAGGGAGACTCAATATGGTTTAACCTTTTAACTTGCAGAACGACGCCAAGCATTAGGACCGATTCTATGGATAAGACAACTGAGACTTAGGATTTAGATTGTACTTTGGCATAGCCTAATCTAGACTCGGATTTATTTTTTTTCGAACATTATTTTTCTTGAAAACTTCATTTGAACATTATTTTTTTTTTGAATACTTTGCCCATGTGACATTCAAGGTTATTTCAATTAGCGTGCTCGATTTTGGTGCGGAACATCGTCGTCGTAGGAGGCCTAACAACGACACAAAGAGTTATTTATTTTTTATTTTTTACTCGCTTTTAGAATCGAGTGCCTTTTCATACGCCCTTGCAGCAATTTTTACGAAAAGTTTTTTTTCCTGCGTATTTTCTTTATGCGCGGGCATCGAGGCTGCTGTGCCTGACCAAAAGGCCAGGCAGCAACTTCAGCGCCCAGCGTAGGGCGTGAGAAATATCGGCGCCCAGCCAGGGGCGTTGAAAATGCGTCCCTGGCAGGTTCTCGTTTTCTGTTTTGTCTACTTTTGTTTTTGCGACTTCGATTTTGCGTGCTTGCCTAATAATGTCCTTTACGCGTTACAGCGTTTGTGGGATTCGTTACAGGCCATCCCGAGCGTCGCTTTATTTTTGTGGCGATCGTTCGGGTTTGCGGAACACGTATTTTGGTATAACTCTTTGGCCAATTGGTTTATGAATGTTTGGCCAATTTTTAAGGTCGTTGGTTTTCTAGCATTATTTGTCTAGCATTATTCGTACGTACAATCATAACATAGTCACATAGTTCGCTACACATAACTACATTATAAACATGGATTTGAAAATTAAATATGTCACGTAGTTTATGATAGGCTTCTATGGGTAGTTATTTGCGCCTGGCTTGCTACCGCTTCTATCGTAGATCCAACACATGCCCCGGTCGAGGTAGTGTCTTCAGCAGACGAATTTTGCTAAAGAGGCCAAGGGGGCATGCAGGCGAGAGGGACCTAATGAGCGAGCGATTGGGTTTGGGACGGGTGTACTACTAGCGAAAGTGCCGAGTGGACAACATTCGAAGCGTATGCACCCCCCGGTTGGCGATGGGTATCCTTAGTCCCAACTCCCAAGATGAAACACCAAGGGAGCCAAGATTCGTTTTGCGGTTCTGTCCGTTCACATTAATATGCTGATTTTTAGGACGTCCCAACTTGATTGGGAAATAAACGCGGGGTAGGATCGTTTCACCCTTCGGCTATTTTGATTACCTACAAGCACGAGTATTTCCTTCACTATCCCCAGTGGAGTCGCCACTGTGAGGGGGTCGAAAAAGCACGAGGCTAATGCGTGACCTCGTCCCTCGTGGGTGTGACGCGTCTTTTTGTCAAATCAAGTGTAATTGGATTTCCTGTGAGTTTACACCCAATTCACTAGTAATATAGGAGTCGTCATTCAGTTTTTAACGACAATGTGAAAAACTGACAAAACCCGGTTATCGTGACATAAAGGGAGTGCAATTATGTTTGACCACGACGGCCGTAGGTTCCCTTGTGATCCCTTGTGGTGGGGATCGCAAAACGTACACCCGCAAGGTAGAGATTGAGGGTTCGGGGGACTGTAACTACCGAGAGGAGTACTCGCTCTTCGATAACTCCAGAGGCAGGATATCCTTACTAGCTCAGCATAAATAATTGAAGGGACATGCGTTAACTATTAAACTAATCTGAGTTGATTTTATCAATATGCAACATATAGTACTAGATCGAGCGCGATTATCTGATTTAGATTGTTTTAAGGGACCTAGCATGATAATCCAATTTCCCAAAAATATCATATTTATTAAGCGTGATCGAACAATCAGATTTTATTTAGTTTAACAGTTCATAAAAGGGCGAGGAAAGCAATTAAACCATGGGAAAGGGACACATTACCACGCACCCTTGAGAGGTGCGTCACGGTTCTCAGAAAACTAACCACTTTGACTTTGCTATTTCTCCTTTTATTTAACGAATCTCAAATTAAGGGACGGGATACGTTCTGTTCGATTTATGGATCGATTGCGACAGAACGCGTGATCAGTTTTGCAGCGTGAGGCTTAGGCTTAGGGGTTTAGAGTCAATACTCAGAATATAATTGTGTGTTGTGTGTCCTTTTCACGTCGAACTTAAGGCCCTATTTATAGAAAAGAGTTCGTGGAAAGATAGAATTGCAGAACTCTAATCCACGAGGAATTAGGAAAAAACACGTACCAGGTATTTTCAGTGCCCAGGCCTGGGCGCCGAAGATTTCGGCGCCCAGAGCCAGGTGTTGAAAATAGGGTCTGGGCTGTTTGTCTTAGTCAGATTCGGATTCCTAGAATCTGGAGTATTTGAGATTTAATTGAGTCCTTTAATGCGTATTAACCTTGTGACGGGATGCGTCTGGGCCCGTTACGAACTCTAGGGTGGTTAGGATTTTAATTAATACGTGACTCTTACTTTCGAATCATATTAGGATTAGGATTCTCTCGCAATTTCTATCTCATTTAGGATTTATGTTGGAGTGCAACACCTAATTCTGACAGGTTTCTATCTTTTATGACTTGCCACTTTTAACAACTACCCATTACGGTAGTTACTATTTTTAGCAGGTTTCCATAAATAGCAGGTTTCCATAAATAGCAGGTTTCTATAAATAGCAGGTTTTCGGGTAAAATGAAAAGGGGTAATGAGATTCGTTATTTTATAGGAGATGCGTTGTCAAGTGGAGATTTACGTTTTCATCATCGAACCTTCCCTTTCGGGAATGGGGACAAAAGTAGGTGTCTACAATAGGTACGTCTAAGAACTTATTAGGTAAACCTATCGATTTTTCCACGACATAAAAGGACTCCTTACTTATATCGTTGAGTTTCACCAAAACTAACATGTACTCACAATTATTTGTGTACCTTACCCCTTTAGGATCAATAAGTAACACCTCGCTGAGCGTAATCTATTACTAGATTGATGTAAAGGTTATCCAAGTAAGTGTTATTTTGGCATGGCACCTTTTAACTCGATTTTTTTAAGTTTGAAACATAAGGCTCTTACTATGTTGGTTAGATTTTAAGTGAACTAAAATCCTTAATCATGCAACATAATCAAGCTTCAATCTCATGCATATTTAAGACATATTTAAAAGCAATAAATAACTTAAAGCATGCATAAGATAAATGTGATCTAGTATGGCCCGACTTCATCTTGAAGCTTCAACTTCAAAGTCCGTCTTGAAAATGGTTGGAAACTTCGTCTTGAATTTCACCGTGGGAGGCTCCATTTTCTTCAAACAGGATAAGCTATAATTAAACTAATTAAAACTATTTGATGGTACGCAGACCATATTTGAATTGAAAAAAAAAATTGGTGCATTAGACCAATTACAATCAAATTAATGGTACGCAGACCATATTTTCTATCCTATTTGGGCCATACTAGTCACTTCATAACCTGCAAAACAGTACATATACAATATATACCATTCACCCATTCATTATCATGAATGGCCCACATAGCTGGTTAGTAAAAACACATTGTATGCATCACATAAATATTTGCAGCAATTAATCAAGGGCACCAATAATCTACCAATTATTCAGTCCTTATTAATTCTAATCAAGTTGTTTAACCTTAAAGGGTTTGTACACCTAATCAAGAGTTTATGAATAAAATTGCTCCCACTTAAACCAATAACTTTTTATGCTTTACTAATTTTAAACATATAAATGTATTTCTAGTCTAACCGGAAACATACAAGTTTAATTAAAATTTAAAGCTCATATAAAATTATAATTGAATCCATTTATTTAATTTATTTTTCAGTTGAATTAAATGAATTTAAATTAATTCAAGGTATAATTTGAGTAAAATAATTAGTATAAATAAAAATTTATAAAAATTATAATATTCAAAATTAAATATGAGAAAAAAATTTAAATAATTAATTTTAAAATTAATTAAAATTATTCCCGAACTGAAAATTTCAAAATTAAAACGAAACGCATCAATAGTTTGCAAGACGAGGCACTTGGGCTTGCGCCCAAGCCCCATCAAGCTACGAGGCCCATGCCCCGCGCCATTGATCGTAGCACACGACCCGCACAACCATACGCACACACGCCCCATGCCACGAGCACAAGCAGCCTTGCGGGCTACGCTGCGCGCAACTTCGTGTTGCTTCGTGGCTGCGGCCCCTGGGCGAGCTTCGTGCGTCGTGGCGCAGCGCACTGCTGCCCACACGCATCGCGCTCGTGCTGTGTGCCTATGCCCTCGCCCATCGCCCTGCACGCACGCCTAGGCTCAGGGCCTTGCGTGCCGCATAGCCCGTTGCTCACTGCATTTGTACAGCACGGGCGACGAGCTCCCTTGCTCGTCGTCGCGTGCCCGCACTATACAACACCCCTTAAGGGTAACACGTAGCTTCCATTGCTTTGTGCGTGCAACATTTATGGGCGTTTTCATAAAAATTAATTTAAAATTAATGACAAATTAATAAATCATATTAATTTCATAATTTTAGGGCGAAAAATTGAAAATTTGTTAATTAATTAATTTCCGATTAACATGGATTCAAATCTAGGTCATAAAAATTAAAAATTTAACATAAATTAACAATTTTTATGGTGGATTTTAATCATGGATACCTAATTAAATTATTAATTAATTATGAAAAACAAATCAATTCTAAATTATTCGAATTTCAACAAATTCATCATAATTACAAATTAGGTTGTATAATTAACAAGTCTAGGCATTCATAATTGTTAAACATATACTGTAGGTCAATAAAAAACATAAGATTTATCAACAAGAATCGTAAATATTCAATTTAAAATCTTAAATTTAAAAACTTTTGCGTTCGAAAAACTTAAACCTCCGAAAAGTCATAGTTAGGCTTCGATTTTGGGAATTCAAAATTTTAGAATGCCTTTTACATGCGAAATTGACACAAAAATCACTTGATTTGGTTGAGTAACGAATATTCTGCCGAAAAACTGCGTACATATAATTAAATAAACGCAATTTGCAATTAATTACGAAAACAAATCACCCCTTTAATTCCTTGCAAATTTGTAAAATTTAACCATGTTATATGCAATTTAGATTATGAAAATATCTACTTCTTCTTAGTCCCTGTGAATTGGAAAATAAGTGTGAGCCACAACCTGTATCTAATACCCAAGAAGTTGAATTAGCAAGTATACAGTCTATAACGAAAATATCTGAAGATGGAACGACCGTTCCATTCTTCTGATCTTCCTTAAGCTTCAAGAAATCTCTCTTCCAATGCCCCTTCTTCTTACAGTAAAAGCATTCAGATTCAGAAGTGGGTTGGCTCACCTTCTTCTTTTCAGACTTGGTGCCGCCAGCTTGCTAAGTTGGGTTGGCCTTCTTGCCACCTTTCTTAGCATTCCTCTTCTTACCAGATTTCTTGAACTTGCCCCCACGCACCATAAGCACATCTTGCTTATCACTTTTGAGCGTCTTTTCAGCGGTCTTCAGCATACCGTGAAGCTCAGTGAGCGTTTTGTCCAGACTATTCATACTGTAGTTCAGTTTGAACTGATCATACCCGCTATGAAGAGAATGGAGGATGGTGTCTACAGCCATTTCCTGAGAGAACTGTTGATCCAGCCGACTCATATTCTCAATGAATCCAATCATTTTGAGAACATGTGGACTTACGGGCTCGCCTTTCTTAAGCTTGGTCTCAAGAATTTTCCTATGAGTCTCGAATCTTTCGACTCGAGCCAGATCTTGGAACATGTTATTTAACTCACTTATGATTGTGAAAGCATATGAGTTGATGAACGTTTTCTGTAGATCTGCACTCATGGTTGCAAGCATTAGACATTTTACATCCTTGTTGGCATCAATCCAACGATTGAGGGCTGCCTGAGTGACCCCGTCGCCACCGGCTTCGGGCATCGCCTCTTCCAGGACATACTCCTTTTCTTCCTGCATAAGAATTACTTGCAAGTTCCTTTGCCAGTCAAGGAAGTTTTTCCCGCTCAACTTCTCCTTTTCGAGAATTGATCGGATGTTGAAAGAATTGTTGTTTGCAATAGTTAAAACTACAATTGAAAAAGAATAAACAAATAAATAACCTATCACAGTTTCTCTTAATAAACTTAAATTCTAGCATGCATGCATAATTCAATATTTATTAAGCATTTTATTCAAGTTATGTGTTCGGACAGGTGTGAATAAAATGATTCCAAGATCCTTAAATCATTGAAGAATTAAGCACATTATGTATTTAGACTCAATTCTAAAATATTTTAGGTAAGCATAACCTTTGCTAATAGTCTAGAAACTACTCTTGGTTGATAGGTACGTCTAAGGTCTTATTAGGTAAACCTATCTGTTTTGCCACGACATAAATGGGCTAATTACTTATATCGTTGAGTTTCACCAAAACTAACATGTACTCACAATTATTTGTGTACCTTACCCCTTTAGGATCAATAAGTAACACCTCGCTATGGCGGAAAACTATAACTAAGATTGATGTAAAGGTTATCCAAGTAAGTGTTAGTTTGGCATGGCACCTTTTAACTCAATTTTAAAGTTTGGAACTTAAGGCTCTTACTATGTTGGTTAGATTTTAAGTGAACTAAAATTCTTAATCATGCAACATAATCAAGCCACAATCTCATGCATAATTAAGACATATTTAAAGCAATAAATAACTTAAAGCATGCATAAGATATAAATGTGATCTAGTATGGCCCGACTTAATTTTGAACCTTCAACTTCAAACTTCGTCTTGAAAATGGATTGGAAACTCCGTCTTGAATTTCACCATGGGGGGCGCCATTTTCTTTAAATAGGATAAGCTATAATTGAAACTAATTACAACTATTTGATGGTACGCATACCATATTTAAATTAAGAAACTTTGGTGCATTAGACCAATTTTACATTCAAATTAATAGTAAGCAGACAATATTTTCTATCCTATTTGGGTCATACTAGTCACTTTCCATAACTTGTAAAACAGTACATTTACAATATACCATTCACCCATTCATTTATCAATGAATGACCCACATAGCTGGTTAGTAGAACATATTATGCATCACATAAATATCTGCATCAATTAATCAAGGCTTCCAATAATCTATAAATTATTCAATCCTTATTAATTTTAATCGAGTTGTGTTAACCTTAAAGGAATGTAGACCTAATCAAGAGTTTATGACTAAAACACTCCCACCAAAACCAAGAATTTTACATGCTTTACGAATTTTAAACATAAAATTGTATTTCCTAGTCCAACCGGAAACCTACAAATTCAATTAAAATTTAAAGCTCAAATAAAATATTATTTAAATCCTTTAATTCATTTTTAGTTGATTAAATTAATTAATTTAAATTTAATCAAGGTTTTAATTTTATTAAAATAATTAGTATAAATAAATTTATAATAATTAAATTATTCAATAATAAATTACGAGAAAAAAATAAATTACGAATTTAAATTTACTTAAAATCGTTTTCAACCGAAAAATTAAAATTAAAACGGCCCCTACATACAAAGGCAAGGCCTTAGACCGAAGCCCAAGCCTCGCCCAAGCACAACACAGCCGCAGCGCCGTGGGCCGCATGCACGAAGCAGCGTCCAGGCCTGCAATGCGTGTGGCCGAGTGATGCCCATCGCTGCGGGCTGTGCTCGCTGCCCTTGCGGCTTCTTGCTTGCTCGCTGATGGCTGCCAGCGCTGGGCAGTGGCATGCGCAGCGCATGCGAGCTCCCTTGCTCGTATGCTGCTGCCTTGCCTCGTGCCTGGCGCTACGTTGCATCGATGCCCTTCATTGATCGACCCCACACGGTACACACGGCACATCACCCTTGCTGCCGCGCATGCCTCGTTTCTCGTCGCATTGTACCGCATGGGAGAAGAGCTCCCTTGCTCGTCGTCGCATGCCCGCACAATGCAACACCCTTAAGGGTAACATTTAGCTTCCATTGCTTCGTGCGTGCAACATTGGTGATCAATTTTATAAAAAATTAATAATTTTTATATTTTAATTTAATTGACGAATTAATAAACCATATTAATTTCATTAAATTCGGCCACAAATCGAAAATTTATTATTCAAATTAATTTCCGATTATTTTTATTTTCATGGATTCAAATCTAGGTCATAAACTTTTAAAACTTTTCAATTTTAATAAATTTTTTGGTGGTTTTTAATCATAGCATCCTAATTAAATTGCTAATTAATTATGAAAATCAAATCAAATTCTAAATTATTCGAATTTCAGCAAATTAATTACAATTACAAATTAGGTTATATAATTAACAAGCTTAGGCATTAAAATTGTTAAACATATACAGTAGGTCAATCATAGATTCAAGATTTACATACAAGATTCGCAAATATTTTATTTATCATCTTAAAAATTATAAATTTTGCGTTCGAAAAACTAAAACCTACGGAAAGTCATAGTTAGGCTTCGAATTTGGGAATTCTGGGTTCGGCATCAAATCTATGATTTTAGTCAAAATTTTAAAACGTCGTTTACATGCGAAATTCACTATAATATTATACGATTCAGACCATTATTGACTAAACTGCCGAAAATCCTGCGAACATATAATTAAATAATCGCACAAATTTGCAATTAATGACAAAAATCGAAATTAATCACCCCTTGAATTCATTACAAATTTATAAAATTTAACCATGTTAACTATAATTGATTATGGAATTAATTAGAGGCTCGTGATACCACTGTTAGGTTATGACAAATATAAAGCATATATTTCATGCGGAAAAACCATAAAGCCAGGAATCCAAATTAATTGCCACATAGTCAATTAGCATAATCTAGGATACATACATGTGACGCTTGCCTTCCCTAGCTGCTCCCGAACCGAACAAGAACAAGTTTAGGACTCCAAGTGTCGTCCTTCCGTAGATAGTTCACAGCACGTTCGGATCCGCCTTAGATTCAGTTAACTAGAATATAGTCTATGGTTTTAATGTTATTCGTACTTAATTATTTTGCAAATTAATAAGCTTAGTTTAATCTTAAAACTATATGAATACTGGATAATATGATGTATAAATTGTAATTATTCATCACCTATTTATAGGGTGGGATTATCGGACTTAGAAATCCACTAGGATTAAATTTATCTAATTCAATTAGAATTAGACTTAAATTAAACCTTTGTTTTTAGTGTTTAGTTAAACGACTAACTCTAGTGAATTTAGGAAAATAATCTAACCGGACAAATCCTAAGCGCCTAAGGATTCGAAGCATGCACGAACACAACGACACGCACGAACAACCCACAAGGGAAGCTGTCCGCGCGCGCGGCCCAGTTGCGCTGGCACGCGGCCCAACCGTGGGCGCTGCCAGCCTGCTACCTCGCCTTGGTTGGGCCTGGCCTCGCCATGCGCTTGGCAGGGCCTACCTTGGTGGGGCGCGGGCTTGCTTCTTCCTTTGCTCGCTTTGCGCGGGCTTTGCTAGGCGCGGGCCTAGTTTCGTGCCAGGCCTTGCGTCTAGCAAGCTCGTCCAACGTTTATTTCGTACGTCGCGCTTCTGATTCATTTTCCGATTCCGGAATTCATTTCCGATTCGAACAATATTTAATATATCCGATTCCGAAATTAATTTCCGTTTCGAACAAATATTTAATATTTCCGATTCCGTAATTTATTTCCGTTTCCGGCTATATTTCCGATTCCAGCAATATTTCCGTTTCCGATAATATTTTCCGATACGTACCATGTTTCCGTTTCCGGCAACATCTACGACTTGGACAATATTTATTTTTCCGATACGATCCATATTTCCGTTTCCGGCAATATCATCGTTTCCAGAGTATTCATAATTTGCCTTTTGAGGATTTCAGCTCCCACTGGAACCAAGATCCGTCGATTCCGAATATCCATAAATGGAGTATTTAATTCACTTAAATACTTGATCCGTTCACGTACTAGTTGTGTGACCCTACGGGTTCAGTCAAGAGTAAGCTGTGGATTAATATTATTAATTCCACTTGAACTGAAGCGGCCCTAGCTAGGCATACAATTCACTTGATCTCACTGAATTATTAACTTGCATAATTAATTAATACTGAACCGCATTTATTAGACTTAGCATTTAATGCATACTTGGACCAAGGGCATTATTTCCTTCAGATCGGACTTACGCAACCTTGCCCCTGCAATTGCAGAGAGGTTGTTTCCAATTGACCCAGAAGCGTCAACGGGACGACCATCTTCTACTTCATGGAAAGGAAGAGAAGAGGTTTTAAGAGATATTTTGATTTATTCCATTACATCCCACAACCAAAAGAACAAATGAATCATTGGCTCCATAGTAAATGGACATCAGAAAAAAAAAAGCATCGTAAGAAAAATAATTCATCCATCTAAGAAGACGCACGCTATTAATTGTCGTATGTGACCAGCGGCAATCATATTGATTGATTGACTTGCATTTGCGTCAATAAATGTACAAATAGACACAAATGAGAAGTATGCAAGTAAAAAAATGCCTAAAAACAAAGAAACACCAGCAAGTGACATTGCTACTTTATATCAGAAGTGTCAATTTTTAATGTTTACTTTATCAAAATTTGAGAAAGTTGATGTATTTTGGTGTTTTCTAATTATGAGATTCCTTTGTGAAAATCCAAAAATAAGGTAACATTTTTATTGTTTGATAATGAAAGAGGGGGTGAGGACTATGTTTAAACTAATTTGATCGTGAAAAAAATAGAGTTTGGTATGGACAATTTTCACTTCAGGATGACCTTAGCATTTATAAGGATTGATGATTTGGTATTGTAAAAATGGTCTTGCATTTGAGACCCATTACTTCTCTTGGAGGTCTGGGGTAAAGAGTTGTTCTGCATTCAGCATGGGATGCTTCAGATGCACTTTTTCCTGTGAGTAATAATGTCTTGGAATTTGTAAAGAATATGCCTACAACATATTGTTTTAATTTGTGCTTTTTTAATTCATCAAGCATCTAGCTGAACTATATCCTGCGGTTTTTCAGAGTTAGCCTCTCTAATAAGAGTAGGTTTTGGGACTTTGTACCTCTGAACATCTCCATACTCAATCTGGATCTTTTTATGGGATTTATGCTAGATATTTTTCTAGTTATCTAGTCGAGTAGTGGCTGAAACCGAAAGAGTCAGTCTTCTGTTTAATGTGTTTATTTGATTAATTGCTTTTGCATTTCAAACAAATGAGAGAGAGAGAAATGGCAGAGGTCAACAAGAAGAGACGCTCAAGCCTTAATCCACTATCTCCGTTCTTCTTATGCCGCCACTACGACTAATCTCAAGGTTATCCCTTTCGCTCTCTTCACTTGTAATTAACATTCTTTCTCTATTTTTATTTCCTGAATTTTTCTTTGCAGTGGTTGTTCTACAAATCATCGACCTATACAATGTTTATTAATTCTACTCTAGTACTCTAATTCAAGTACTTCTCTTGTAGATCTGCTTATTCTAATGCTTTGGTTGTTTTGAATTTTATTGCATTTTAATGGATTCGATGTACTTGTCAATCGAATTGGCAGTTTGTAATTTAAGGTTATATGGTTGATTGGAATGAAGTCATGAATTATGTAGTTTTACTTATGGTGTTTTGGGTTTTATTTATGTATGCAAGGGAGGAGGATTTTTCCTATGAGGTAGCTCAATCATTTCCGTGCATAAATTTAATGGAAGGTTTTGAAACATCCTCATGTAAATATGCAATGGCTCTTTTAGGTATTGTGCGTGTTAGAACTATAGAATTGAAACTTGTATATAGCATAGTATGTGTCCCTCTGTTGTGTCTAGAAAATGTTTACATATTTTATTTTTCCTTCAATTGCTTTCACCATATGCATATTAGTGTAGATATAATTATGCACTCCGAGTAGTTTAACTTCATTGGAGTTGACTTGTTCTTTTTTCACTTGTCAACTTTTCATTTATATTCTATATAAATTGTTGAATTCTGCACAGGATGTATGCACCTGCTGAAACTTCAGGCTCAAGTGAAAGTGGAAGCATTTAGCACCTCTTGGTATATATAATTCCACACCAAATTCGAGGATCACTCTCTCAATTTTCGCTGATGACACTTGTTGGTCATGCGTCAAACATCTGCACGGCCTGTAGTGGAACTATAAGTTATACTGACTATCACACAATGAATTTTATTCCCCTCATTTGTTTGGGTGGTTTGTTCTCTCCATTCGATACCTGAGGTTAGGACTGTCAACACATTTGCTAATAGATAGTCATTCCTTTAGATGATTACATCTACGTATTTAGTTGCATTTTTTCATGCGATATATTTTGAATGCTTGTAAATTTTGAGATGAACGAATTTAAATGTGAAAATCTCATATTTTGTGCAACAAAAACATTAATTAACAGCGCCTAATTAATAGCGCTTATCAAAAAGTGCAAATATTTAAATAAAATAACAACACTTTATTTTATACTGCTGATAAAATAAGTAGCCTTAATTTCCACCTTAATATAATACATCGCTTTTCTGTAAACACTGTGATTCATAGCTATAGTAATTTAAAAACAAACAAAAAACCTATAGTAATACATCTTTGACACCTGCCGCGCCAAAACCAAATTAAAGAAACAAAACCCTTCCCCGGATCAGCACCACCACCGCCTAAGTATTTCCCCACGTTCTCCATCCTTTTTCCTTCTCCCACCACGGCTTCCACAGTTAAGATTGAGTTCCCAATTGAACTCAAGAACTCAAGAGTTCAATCCCAATCTAAGTTGACTCAAATCGAAATTTCCCAAATCCAAAATTACAGAGTTCTCTTCAATCCAGATCTAGATATTTCCGTATGTATCTTCTTCTCCGGCGAACGTTGGCGGCATTTTCTGGCGAACATATTTCCCCGATGCGTGTGATTGAATTATCAATTGTGAGTTTCTTGAAAATTAGCTATTCAATTGGTTTTTCAAATTTTCAATTGTAAATTTGCAGTTTTATAGCAATTTGATATGGCTGTTTATCACCCAGTTATACTGGATGTTGGGGTTTATTAGAAATTTTTGATTCTGTGAATGTTAGAAACTTTCTGATTCTGGAAATTTTAAAAATATTGTTTTTGGAATTAGGAGTTACAGCGTCGTTATTGTTCTTTTTGATTCTCATGGTCTTCATCTGAAGTTGGAACATACTTTTGATATTTAAAGGTTGCAGGCTTATGATATTACTTGGGATTATTGGATGTATGAGTAGTTCAACACTGGTAGTTCATTCTTTCGTTTCATAGGTGTACTTTTAATGGACCATTAGATGTATGAGGTTGGGTTCTGTTGAGGATTTGCTGGACTTGAGTATTTGAAACTCCCACGAGACCTATCTGTTAAGCCTGTCTTCGTAGTCGCACCTTCTTGGCCTTGTGTTCCTGTCTTCCCTGTGAGCTTGTTAGCCCGCATAGTACTATTCGAACCCCTGGATTACTGCCCCATGTACTGTTGCTGCTAGTACTACTGCGACCACTTTGACTGCCATAGCCTCTACTACTTCCAGCCCGTAGAGATGCAAGAATACTCCGTAGCAAGCTCTTCTCCTTGCTTAGATTTTGGTTCCTCATCATCAATGGCCATGATTAACAGCCTGTTTTCTAATCTCAAGGGCCCTTGTTTAGATACAGAACAGAAGCTAAATTGAACCAAACCATGTCAGTTGCATTTTACTTATGAGATATCAGACCCTAATCAAATGCATACATCTTGTTTAGGTCAGAAATAGAATCCTCCATGCTACCCTCTAATTTATTTTTATCCAAATTTACTATCTACACTAATAAGAGTTATCTTTACAAACCATTTCCTGCAAGTAGCATTGATTCATTACGGAGTTCAACAATATTCCAAATTGTTTCTCCCTGTGACCCTATTTCCACCACATATTTTAACAGTTTCCTTGCAAATGATCAAGCTAGGAATATCACCACCATGATTTTTCCTTGTGAGTTTGGAGAAGAAGAAAGTAATTAAACGAGTACTTGAAAAATGCGAACCTGCACCTGCTGGATAATTCAATTCAAGTTCAAAGAAGTTCTTTGTTGAGCATCTTGAGCAGTTGGGTCAGCTCCAGCAGCAAGTAATAACCACACCAATTCTCTTCCCTCTACAGCACAGATAATTCAAATCAAGTTAGAGCGTCTCCCATTCCTTATAAGGCCCTCCAAAAGAATAGCAGAAACAAAACCATGTCCCATATTTTATGACGAAACTTACAGTCTTAGAAGCCCTGAGTTCATAATCATATATTGGCTGATTTTAGGGTAGCCAAAATTGAGATAACCCAGTTTAGGTAGCGCATTTATATGTGTATTTTACAGCTAAGAAGAGCTTCATGATGAGTGTTTGAGTGCCTCACATTCAGTTGTTACTCTCTAGATTACTATTCTTAGTTTCTTCTCTTATAATTGTTTTTAATGTTCGTCTCTCATTTGTGATTGCATCTCTTGTTTATCTGCTTTGGCGTATTTCATATTTCCATTGCATTAGGTACCAATGCATTCTCTATACATTTTCTAAAAACTTGCAGATAACTAATAAAAGACTGATGACAGGGAAATTATTACTTCTTTACTCAAAATTTAGATATACTTTTAACCATTGTGAATAATTTGATTTCGTTTGATTAATACTTTACTACAGATAACATTTAGGGTTAGCAAGAGAGAGAAATCCTGGTTTCTAAAGAAAGGAGGGCAGTGTTGGAGTAACTTCAAATCTGATAATATCAAGAAATTGGTTGTTTGATCAAGATGGGAAGTTGCGAGAAAAGCCCCTAAGAAATATGACTTTATTGATAGCATCCATTGGAAATTCTTTGTCAAAAGTCGTCTTTCTGATGAATTTCAGGTACATTTTCCCTCTCTAGTTGATTTCAGACCCTTAGTATATGATAATTAGTTCAGATTTTGTATGATCAAACTTACTATTCTTGATGTGTTGCCATTATTAATGCTTAATTGCTTGACTAGGAAAAAAGTGAGGCTAGTCGAGAGTGTGCAAGTGATAATCACTATCTTCAAGCGAAAGGACGAAGAGGTTGTGCTAGATTTGAACAAAATGTGGTGTGTATTAAAGTTATTATATTTACATTATACGATGTTGTTTATTTTCTGGATCCTCTGAACAATGAAAAGTACAAGGACACAGGAAAAGGAGTTCAAGATGATTTGTGTAAGATTGTAGACAGGTAAGTGACTCCTTTCTCCTTTGTTGAATATTATTTTGTTTTTGGCATTCCACATTTTTGTTGGTTGTTTTGTTCTGTTAGAGAGACGAGTTGTCAACTTAGCTCTTGGCTGACTTTTGGGGGATGGATGTCTGGATTCTGCAGTTAGGTGTGGGTAGGGTGCTGCTTCTGTCTTGCTTGTGGCTAGTCCGTGTAGGATTGTCTTGAGGCTTGGCCAGTTAGTTGGGGATATCTTGATATATTGTTTGCACACCAACCTGAATGTGGTATACTTCAAAAAGTTAACGAATGTCTAAATGATGAACATTAAACTAAAGGTAAAAAGTTGAGGAGAGCAAGATGGGTTTGCAAACATAACTAACCAACCAAGGTATTCATTTACAAAGATTCTAGTTTGTTAAACTTGATTGCACCATAACAATGAAGAATAGAGGGCCTTGATCTTGAAAGATCGAGGGTGTGCAGTTTATCTGTATAGTATCTGTCCTGTGTGAAACACATATCTTTTCCCCTCCCCAATATTAGTATATGTCCTGCATCTAGTCACTGCTCAGGTTAAGCCGGAGACTTTAAACATCAGGATCATATTTATAGGAGGAGTAACATAAATTATTCAAAAAAAAAACAATTAGAAAAGGAGTGAAAATTACATTTTCAGAAGACATAAGGAGGAGAGGGGGAGAGAGAGAGAGAGAGAGAGAGAGAGAGAGAGAGAGAGAGAGAGAGAGAGAGATAGTAGGCTGCGAAGAGTAGGGAGTACTAGGGTGTGCAGAACACTACATACAGTACACTAGGACTTATCAGGATTTTTCTTTGTGCGTTTGTTCCATGTCCAGTTTTTAACTAGTTATGAGTCTTCTGTATTGTGGAGGAGATTACCAAGTGTCTTCTGTTGATACATGTATTATCAAGGATATTTCTCCCAATATTTAACGAACTGTTAACATCAGATACAAGTTGAATACTCCAAATCTGAAGTCATGGACTCTCATACATGATCTCTACTTTCAGGATTATACAGAAAATTGGACATTGGTCAAAGCATATGTCCCACTTCGCCTAGCAAGGATCCTTACACCGATGAGACAGTTGTATGTATCACCGTAGTTTCAGCATATACACGATCTGGAACTCGACCTGTGAAATTATACACAAATTTGCCAAGAATATTTGGGTAAACAGGAGCTGTGTTGTGCTATATTTTGACACTTTAGATCAAGCACTTGTGTATCAATGTAACTCTGTAAGTATATATTTCATCTTCAATGTACATAAATCATAATGACCATACAGTCATGCTTCTAATCAATACTAAGCTTACTGTTAGTAACTAATCTATCTCAAAACTGTCAACCTGCTCGTTTAACAATTTCTTTCACAATTTGAAAATCTAGCCATATTATTATTTAATCATTTCCTTTTAACTAACTTTGGTCCCCCCTTAGACTTTGTTGCTCTCTATTATTGTTGACCTGCTTCTGCTTGTACGTTTGCTGCATGAAAACACTTGGTAACTCTCCTCCAGATTATACACTCTAATTCAACACTGAAGTATAGATGTATAATATATGTTGTCTTACAGTGTGCAGACGCAACTTCTAGTTGAGCTAAACTCCCATTTCTGGCACTAGAACTAAGTCTCTATATAGATGTATAATATATGTTGGTTTTGTTTGCAGAGCACTTTTTGGTTTTCGAACCGAAAAAGGATTGTTGAAGAAAATTAAAATGAGCACCAAGTGGATACAGATACAAGTATGCCCTATGATTTATGTTTATTGGAATTTTTATTTGTTTTTTTAAAGTATTCAAAGTAATTGATTGTATTTTGCCTGTGTAGTGTCCTCGGCAAAAGAATGTCATGGATTCTGGATATTATGTCATGAGATACATGAAAGAGATCATCGACTATAAGCAAACTCGAATATTTGAAGATGTATGTATTTTTCTTTGTTTAATTAAGCGTAGACATTATTATATGCATTGTCACTAATTATGTTAATTTCTCATTTTGTAGTACTTTCATGATTGCAATGTTCCGAATTACGATCAAGGAGAAATTGATGAAGTCAGAGCTCAATGGACGCTTGATGTTCTTCTCATGTGAATATTGTGATGTCTTAATTATGTTTTTCGACTAGAATTTTTCTGGAACGTTTTAATTTTTTTTATTGGTTTGAAATTAAAAGAAGTACTATATGACAAGGATACTTCTTTCTGTTTTGTAGTGTATTTTTATTCTACTGTGTATTTAGGCATATATGATTTTAAGTTATGTACGAGACATCAAGACGTTTATTTGATATGATAGAAATGAAGTTCGATGTTATATGTATTCAATTTGATTACTTATTGTAAGCTCTAAAATGTTTTTGTATTTTATTACAGGTATTTAATAATTAAAAATTAAAATTTAAAAAGAGCCCGACAAAAATTAAAAAATGCACCTAAACAACATAAAATTAATTAATTTAAATTAAATTAATCATAAAATTTCCCGCCATACTGAAGCTTTAATATCGCTTATATATTGAATGCTATTAAATGAGGAAAAAATGACAGCGCTTTTTAAAAGCGCTGTCATTCTTTTAACAACGCTGGTAATTAACAGTGTCTTTCATTGAAAAAAGCGCTATTAAAAGCTTATTTTGTTGTAGTGGTGATTGGAAATCAATCACAAGCTTGATTCGTGTCGGTGTGGTTTGGTCAATTCATAAGAATATCATAGATTTGTGGCTCTTAAGTGGATGATTTAGGGACTAAGATGTTTGATAAAATAAAAATAAAATAAAAAACTGCTTAAAGAAATGTTCTTTTATGAAGATTTATTTGATTTATGCTCATTAGCTCTGAGAATTTCTTTTAAGTATAGTATTGGTGTTCAAAGGTAGGATGTCTGTTAATTAATGCATTACATATTACATCACCCAAACTTAATTAATCTAACTAGTCTGCCAATAAGATTTGTTCTTTATTGATGTTAGGCCAATGATCCGTTTCTGTATGGTGATAATAGTTGCTGAAATGGTTGGTTTGGCTGGGGTTTTTCTTAATTGCAAATGATTGAAAATTACCATAAATGCTGCTGAAACTTGAGCAATCAGTACAAATTTCGCAAAATCACTGCAACATTTACAACTAATTTGTAAAAGAGTGCTAGTTGCTTGATTACTTCATTTTATTGGTAAGTCTGGTTGATTCAATGTAGCTAGCTGCATTTTATGTTACTAAGACTTGTCTAGAAGTGTTTAGAGTATACGTGTTCAAGTGTCTTACATGGCTGTCGAAGGAATGTTACTTCTATAATTTAATTAAAGATTGTGCATTTAAAACTAATGCCATCTGAAATGGTATTGCAGGACAAGGTGGTGGTGTCATACAGAGAACTGCTAACCCTCACCATTTTGCTCTCTTACTTTGGCGATTTTGTTCTTGATTCTTCTTCTACAAGAAATTCTTCTGTTTTCAAGACTTCTTCTAGCTACAATCCAAGTACCCAGGTGCGGTTTCATCTACATTCTTTGTTTTCTTATTCTGGGTTTCTTTCCTTGTGGATTTTGTGTGATTAATTTTGAATTTGAGATTTTAATATATGCTTAATCATGCTGATTCTTATGGGTTTTCTTGATTAAATTTTAAGTCCTAAGTTAATTAGCTAATTTAATTAGGTGAGAACAAATAAACAATCAGGGTATTTTTCCATTTTGTTTTTTAACCTTAAAAACCAGCAAAGTTGGGGTATAATTTGACTTGTGATTGAGGGGAATTACTGACCCATTCTCCATAATAGTCTGAATTGAGTGTTTGTAGAATGTTGGTATTTGTTGGGGAAAGGAAGAAAGGTGGAGATAAACTTCTAGAATAAACTAATTTTTCACCGTTGAAAGGTTGTTACTATTTAATGAGGGTTTCGATTCCGTAAATCGTGATGTTGGTCGAACATCGGTAAGATGTGGTTGATAAGCGAAATATAGATATTAGTATAGAGGGCAAGGAGTATATTGGTTTTTTTTTGGCGTCTTTTTGAAGGAAAAAATTCCCTTGGTCCAAGTATGCATTCAATGTTAAGTCTAATAAATGCGGTTCAGTATTAATTAATTAAACAAGTTATAATTCAGTGAGATCAAGTGAGCTGAATGCCTAACTAGATGTCGCTTCAGTTCAAGTGGAATTAATAATATTAATCCACAACTTACACTTGACTGAACCCGTAGGGTCACACAAATAGTACGTGAACGGATCACGTATTTAAGTTAATTAAATACTCTATTTATGAATATTCGGAATCGACGGATCTCGGTTCCAGTGGGAGCTGAAATCGTCAAAAGGCAAAATATGAATACTCCGGAAATGATGATATTGCCGGAAACGGAAATATGGATCATAACGGAAATATAAATATTATCCAAGTCGTAGATGTTGCCAGAAACGGAAACATGGTACGTATCAGAAAATATTATCGGAAATAAAAATATTGCCGTAATCGGAAATATTGTCGGAAACGGAAATATTACCGGAATCGGAAATATTGTCGGAATCGGAAATAAATTCCTGAATCGGAAATATTAAATATTTGTTCGAATCGGAAATATTAAATGTTGTTCCAATCGGAAATGAATTCCGGAATCGGAAAACGAATCGGAAAACGAATCGGAAGCGCGACGTACGAAACGATCGACGGATGAGCTTGCTAGACGCAAGGCCCAGCGCGCACGAAGCCAGGCCCGCGCCTAGCGAAGCTCGTACGCGCAGCGAGCAGCAAGGTAGGCCCAGTGCGCGAGCACCGAGCAAGGTTGGCCTAGCGCGCGCAGCAAGCGAGCAAGGCAAGGCCCAACAGCAACGCCCACGATGGGCCGCGTGCTGCCAGCTCCCAGCCTTGGGCCGAGCCGCGCACCAACCCCCCTTGTGGGCTGCGTGGTTGCGATGCTATGTACGCCAGAGTCCTTGGTCGTTTAGGATTGCTTGCTTAATATCGTTTTCCTAATTCTACTTGAATTGAATGTTTTTGTGTTTGATTAAACATTAAATTCTAATGGATTAATTAACTAGAATCCTAATGGATTTAGTTATTTGAATCCTAGTATAAATCTAAGTATGTTATTTCCTCACTATAAATACGTGGTTCATAATCACAATTTATATACAACAATTCAATAAGTATTCATATATTTTATGTTCAAGTGGGAATTTAATAATTTGTCTAAATTAATAATTGACCTTTCCAAATAAACATAATACCTTTGAGAATATCCTAGTTGGTTGAATCTTAGGCGGATCCGAACGTGCTGTGGACTATCTACGGAGGGGCGACATTTGGAGTCCTAAACATGTTCTTGTTCGGTTCGGGAGCAGGTAGGGAAGGCACGCATCACATGTGCGTATCCTAAATTATGTTAATTGACTATGTGGCAATTAATTTAGATTTCGGGCTTTATGGTTTTTCCGCATGAAATATATGATTTATATTTGTCATAACCTAACAGTGGTATCACGAGCCTCTAATTAATTTCATAATCAATTATAGTTAACATGGTTAAATTTTATAAATTTGCAATGAATTAAAGGGTTGATTAATTTCCTTGTATGTAATTAATTGCAAATTCGTGCGATTATTTGATTATATGTTCGCAACATTTTTCGGCAGTTTTGTCAATAATGGTCGGAATCGTATAATTTTGTAGTGAATTTCGCATGTAAACAACGTTTTAAAATTTTGAAAAAAATCAAAGATTTGTCGCCGAACCCAGAATTCTCAAATTCGAAGCCTAACTATGACTTTTCGGAGGTTTTAGTTTTTCGAACGCAAAATTTGTAATTTTTTTGATGTTAAATTAAATATTTGTGAATCTTGTATGTAAATCTTGAATTTATGATTGACCTACTGTATATGTTAACAATTTTAAAACCTAATCTTTTTAATTATACAACCTAATTTGTAATTGTAATTAATTTGTTGAAATTCGAATAATTTAGAATTTGTTTTGATTTTCATAATTAATTAGCAATTTAATTAGGATCCTATGATTAAAAACCATCATAAAATTTGTTGAAATTGAAAAGTTTTAAAATTTGATGACCTAGATTTGAATCCATGAAAATAAATATAATCGGAAATTAATTTGAATAATAAATTTCGATTTTTCGCCTAAATTAATGAAATTAATATGAGCAATTTGTCAATAAATTTAATTATAAAATTTTTGATTTTTATGAAATCGTTCACGAATCTTGCACGCACGAAGCAATGGAAGCTAAGTGTTACCCTTAAGGGGTGTTGCAATAGTGCGGGCATGCGACGACGAGCAAGGGAGCTCGTCGCCCATGCGGTACTAGGCAGCGAGCAAGGAACGGGCACGCGCGAGGGGGGCTACGCTCCTTTGCGGTGTGTGCTGTGTGCATGTGAGTGAGTGACGAGACGAAAGCAATGAGCAACACAGGCCGCGCGCGCGAGCAGCGAGTGCTTGTACGCTCCAGCGAGCGCTGGCTCGTCCCAGCGAGCGATGCTTGCTGCGTGCTATGCATGGCCTGCTCGACGCCTGTGCTACGACCATCGCAAGTAGCAGGCCATGGGCGCTGCACTCGTCCACGCGGTCCATGGGCGCTGCTGCTACAAGGCTTCGACGAGGCATGGCCGCAAGCCTGTGTCTTTGTCTTAGCCTGTTGGTTCGTTTTAATTTTTCGGCTGAAAACGATTTTAATTAAGTTTAATTTCGTAATTTAATTTTTTCTCGGAATTTAATTTTTATTAATTTAATTATTATAAATTTATTTATACTAATTATTTTACTAAAATAAAAACCTTGATAAAATTTAAATTAATTAATTGTAATCAACTGAAAATAAAATAAAGGGATTTAAATAATATTTTATATGAGCTTTAAATTTTAATTAAATTTGTAATTTTCCGGTTGGACTAGGAAATACAATTTTATGTTTAAAATTTGTAAAGCATGCAAATTTCTTTGTTTTAGTGGGAGCATTTTAGTCGTTGAACTCTTGATTAGGTCTCCATTCCTTTAAGGTTAAAACAACTCGATTAGAACTAATAAGGATTGAATAATTTATAGTTAATTGGAACCCTTGATTAGTTGTTGCAAATGTTTATGTGATGCATAATATGTTCTACTAACTTGCTATGTGGGCCATTAATTGATAAATGAATGGGTGAATGGTATATTGTAAATGTACTGTTTTGCAGGTTATGGAAAGTGACTCCAGATGCATATAAGTTATACCCAGTTAGCTTAACAGCTCAATTAAGACTAGTCAACTTGATCTTCTCTTATCGTACGTGGTTACATACCCAACCCTGTAATTTTGATCTAAAAAAAAAATTCTCATTAAGAATAAAATATAAAATGATGTATGAATACACAATCTAATCGTATCAAAATATATATCATTTATATTATTTCATCTGAGTCAAAGAATAATCTTACACTTTTAAATTCAAACATACTCTTTACAGAAACCATGTAGATATCAAATGAAATAATTTAATAAACATTGAGCTATTAAGCTAACTGCGTATAACTTATATGCATCTGGAGTAACTTATAAGTGAGATTTTCGGGTTATCATACTCGAAGTTATTAAGGTTTCCTATTATAATAAGGGATTGAGTTCATTATAATATTGTGACTATTGGTTGGAGTAATTTGAAAGGGTGATCTTTGTGCTACAAACTAAATATGTGCGTTTTGAGATTGAGAATTTATCAATGGATTAATATTGGGGTTATTACTTTGAATTCGTGAGTATAATTCCTGACAAGTTTAAGGATTTCGGTTATACCTTGGATTTAAACTGTATGCGAGTGCTTTCAAGCGAACTGAATTACATATAGGTGCTGAGGTTATCTTATTTTTAAGATTTATGTATACAAAGTTTGTGAAAAGCTTTGGATAAGCTATTACGATTTTTTTAAGCAAATATTTTGGATGGATTTTTCAATTTGAATAAGTATCATTGTGACAACATTTTCAACTGTGTTTAATTGTGTTTAATTTAGATGTGAATTGGTTTGTGATACAAGCCTTTGGAGACATATGTTTATAAATTTCTTAAATTTATAAGATGAGTTTTCACATGTGTTTTAGTGGGGAAGAAGCCGTTAACAACGGCCATGAACAACACTTATGTATATGTGTGTCATATGTGTAAATGCACATATGTGCATCTGTGTAAATGTACATACGCACATCTGTGTGGGGACATGTCCTAAAAGTCTTGCAAGCATGTGTGAAAAGATGGGTGACGTCCCCTAAAAGTTTGGAGACAGTGGTTCTATAACCCGTCTCTATTCGTGTTCTCTTCCCCGATTAGTATATATGTTTAAAAGATAAAATATGTTTGATTTTACTACAAGTAGCAAATATTGTGAAGCTTGTCAATGTGTGCGATTTGAAATGTAAGTGATTTGCTAGAAAAAGCAAATATCCCTTAAATCATTGATTTTGTGCAAGCTTTGAATTTTTAAGGATTTCTAAAAAAATACATTCTATATATTACTATTTGATATTATTTCCAAAATAAATTATCGAGGGCAATCCGTATTTGAGTTCGTTGTTTCCAAAAGGAATATACATGTGTGATTTGGATGTGAGCCTCAACATGAAGATTTTGTTCATATTATATTGGGAAGTGAAGAATTATTCTTAGTTAAGTCGTGTTAATTGTTTAATCTCAGGTAGACTTTGAGATACGAGTTGAGAATATGTTATGGATTCATTCTCAAAGCATATGTGATTAGTTACATTGAAAATGGATTTGAAGACTTCTGAAAATATAAATCGTACGATCTTTGGGAAACACCTGGTGACTGAATGCAAACCTTTGCTTGATTTATTTATCAATTATAAACATCAAAGTTGTGTTCAATGTTTCATGTGCTTTAAATTATTGCAATTTGATTACTGAGTTTAATTGAATATGATTTAATTCATATTGACTAAGTTTTATCTTTGAGATAAATGAAACACAAAATTATATTTTAAGCCACTAACATGAGTTTCAGGTTGGGCAATGTGTACTCGATTTCCCTGACGTTGTTCTTTGAACCTGTCCTGGTGGGGGTAGAGTCCTTTTTAGTAATTTTGCAGGTATTGTGCAAGCTCGGATGTGGATTCCAGATGTGATTGAGGAAGGAATAATTCTGCTGAAATGTTATGAGGCCATCAAAGATTATGATAGGTTAAGATCTCTTGTGTATTCATAGTTGATTATAAGGGTTAATTCAGGTTTTGTTTCGTAAATTGAATTATAAGTGTAATTAGCCAGAAATAAGTAATTCTAAATAGCAGCTCAAAAGTGCGGGCTGTTACAAAAACGCTCACTGATTTTCACGGTATGTTGAAGACCGCTGAAAAGATGCTCAAAAGTGATAAGCAAGATGTGCTTATGGTGCGTGGGGGAAAGTTTAAGAAATCTGGAAAGAAGAGGAATGCTAAGAAAGGTGGAAAGAAGGCCAGCCCAACTAAGCAAGCTGGCGGCACCAAGTCTGAAAAGAAGAAGGTGAGCCAACCCACTTCTGAATCTGAATGCTTCTACTGCAAGAAGAAGGGGCATTGGAAGAGAGATTTCTTGAAACTTAAGGAAGATCAGAAGAACGGAACAGTCGTTCTATCTTCAGGTATTTTCGTTATAGACTGTATTTTTGCAAATTTAACTTCTTGGGTATTAGATACAGGTTGTGGCTCACACTTATGCTCCAATTCACAGGGACCAAGAAGAAGTAGAAGATTAGCAAGGGTGAAGTCGACCTACGAGTGGGAAATGGAGCACGGATTGCTGCATTAGCTGTAGGAACTTATTATTTTTCGTTTCTCTCTAGGCAAGTTTTGGAACTGGAAGAGTGTTTCCATGTTCCAAGTCTTACTAAAAACATCATTTCTGTTTCTTTCTTAGATGCTAAAGGAATTTCCTTTTTAATAAAAGACAATAGTTGCTCGTTTTATTTTAAAGAGATGTTTTGTAGATCTGCTAGATTAATCAATGGACTTTATTTACTAGATCACGAAAAACAAGTTTATAACATAAATACCAAAAAGAATGATTCCGATCTCACCTATCTGTCGCATTGTCGATTAGGCCATATTAACATGAAGCGCATAGAAAGACTTCAAAAGGAAGCTGGCATTCTAGAACCATTTGACTTAAAGGATTATGGTAAGTGAGAATCATGCTTACTTGGCAAAATGACAAAGCAACCTTTCTCTAAAGTTGGAGAAAGAGCAACTGAACTATTGGGTTTAATCCATACTGATGTATGTGGACCAATGAGTACAAATGCTAGAGGTGGTTTCAGCTACTTTATCACTTTCACTGATGACTTCAGTAGATATGGTTATGTCTACCTAATGAAGCATAAGTCTGAATTCTTTGACAAATTCAAGGAATTTCAGAGTAAAGTAGAGAATAAGTTAGGGAAGAAGATTAAAGCACCGTGGTCTGATAGAGGCGGTGAATATCTGAGCTATCAATTTGATGACCATCTGAAAGAATGTGGAATTCTATCAGAATTGACTCCTCCCGGAACACCTCAATGAAACGGTGTGTCACAACGGAGGAACAAGACCTTGCTAGACATGGTTAGATCAATGATGGGTCAGGCCGAACTTCCAATAGAATTTTTGGGACATGCACTAAATACAGCTGCACTCACACTAAATAGAGCTCCGTCTAAACTGTCGAAAAGACTCCATATGAGTTATGGTTTGGAAAGCCTCCAAATGTGTATTTTCTTAAGATTTGGGGTTGTGAAGTATATGTCAAACGATTAATTTCAGACAAACTTCAACCAAAATCTGACAAATGTATCCTTGTGGACTATCCAAAGGAAACAAAGGGGTATTACTTCTACAATCCATCTGAGAACAAGGTGTTTGTTGCTCGAGATTGTATCTTTTTGGAAAGAGATCTCATTTTCCAAAATGACAAGTGGGAGAAAAGTAGACCTCGAAGAAATTCGAGTCGAACAACAAACTCTAGAGAATGCTCAAGATGACATTCAGGTTGAAACTCAGAGATCTTTAGAAGTATGTGGTGAGAATCAAGAACCAACTAGAAATGTAACCCCCCGTAGATCGCAGAGATATAGGTCTCAACCGGAAAGATACTTAGGTATTTTGACGAACGAGAGCCATGAAGTTCTATTGCTAGAAAGCGATGAACCTGCGACTTACAAACAATGGAAAGAAGCCATGCAATCTGAATTAGACTCCATGTCTGAAAACCAAGTTTGGGATTTGGTCGATTTGCCAGATGGCTACCAAGCCATAGGAAGCAAATCTGTTTTCAAACTGAAAAAGGACAGGATGGGAAACTAGAAGTTTTCAAAGCTAGATTGGTTGCAAAAGTTTACAGGCAAGTCCACGGTGTGGATTACGATGAAACCTTTTCACCAGTTGCAATGCTAAAGTCTATTCGGATAATGTTAGCAATCGTTGCATATTTCGATTACGAAATATGGCAGATGGATGTCAAAACCGCTGTCTTAAACGGCGTTTTAACAGAAACTGTGTTTATGACACAGCCTGAGGGTTTCGAGGATCCAATGATTGCTAAAAAGGTATGCAAGCTCAAGAAATCCATTTATGGATTAAAGCAAGCATCAAGGAGCTGGAATATACGTTTTGATGAAGCAGTCAGTGACTTTCGCTTTGTCAAGAACACAGACGAATCTTGTGTATATAAGAAGGTCAGTGGGAGAAAAGTTGATTTTCTAGTATTATACGTGGACTACATATTACTTATCAGAAATGACATTCCTATGTTGAACTCTGTCAAGAATTGGCTTGGGAAATGTTTTTCGATGAATGATCTAGGAGAAGCACAATACATACTAGGCATGAAGATTTACAGAGATAGATCAAAAAGGATGATTGGATTTAGTCAAAGCACTTATATCAATAAGGTGCTTGAAAGGTTCAAGATGGAAGACTCCAAGCGAGGCTACCTACCCTTGTCTCATGGAATGACTCTAAGCAAGACTCAGTGCCCAAAAACACTGGATGAGCGTAGACAAATGAGTGGGATTCCATATGCATCATTGATTGTTTCAATAATGTATGATATGATATGTACACGCTCGGATGTTGCGTACGCACTCAGTGCTACAAGAAGATACCAGTCAGACCCAGGAAAGGCGCATTGGACTGCCGCCAAGAATATTTTGAAGTACCTGAAAAGGCACAAAGATGATTTCGTGGTCTATGGTGGAGATGATGAATTAATTGTTAAAGGCTATACGGACGCAAGTTTCCAAACGACAATGATGATTTCAAATCACAGTCTGGGTTTGCCTTCTGCCTCAACGGAGGAGCTGTAAGCTGGAAAAGTGCCAAGCAGAGCACCATTGCGGATTCTACAACTGAAGCGGAGTACATTGCTGCACATGAAGCAGGAAAAGAAGCTATTTGGCTAAGGAAGTTCATAGGTGAACTTGGTGTAGTCCCCTCCATTAAAGAACCAATAGCTCTATATTGTGACAATAATGGAGTTATTGCACAGGCAAAGGAGCCTACACACTACCAGAGAGTCAAACATGTAATTCGTAGATTTCACCTTCTACGTGAGTTCATTGAAAGAAAGGAAGTCGAGATAAGCAAGATTGGAACTGACGAAAATATCTCAGATCCATTAACTAAACCTCTGCCGCAAGCGAAGCACAACTCGCACACTGCAGCTATGGGAATCAAGCATGTTGGAGAATGGCTTTGATGTCCTTAATTAATGTTTTAATGTTTTAGAGTTAAATACTTTGTAAAGCGTTTTGGTAAACCATTCATATAAATGAATAGAATTCATTTTTCCATTTAATTTTGTGGTTTATTAAATGATGTGTCCCTTCAAATTTGATGATATATTCAAGATAGACTGCCAGGACCAGTCCTTTGACTAAGAAATGTCTATCAAGTGAACTTGAATGTCAAAAGTTGAAAATGGTCCCTGGTCGGAAGTTTTCTATAAAGGTGGACGCATAGAAAACGCTAGACGACTAGAATGTAAGATGACTAGTAGTTATGTTTCTTGAACTAT
The DNA here is from genome assembly GCF_020520425.1 of Spinacia oleracea. NCBI lineage: Eukaryota > Viridiplantae > Streptophyta > Magnoliopsida > Caryophyllales > Amaranthaceae > Spinacia > Spinacia oleracea. The sequence continues at coordinate 27,925,835 of NC_079492.1, read as the reverse complement.
GTGGACATGGTAATGTCGTAATCATTTGCATAGATACTTACTTTGAGAAAACTAGTATCGGAAAGACCTATGAAACTTTACTGTAAGAGATGAAAATCTTCCATTAGTAAATTTCATTACATTATTAGACACTAATCCTCAATACTTGAGTGATTTGAGATTACTTGTTTGAGAATTGGTTAATTTGACATTGTCAACCGTCGCACCGTAAAAGGAGACCATAACGGCAACGCTCAGGTAATCACCTATCAAACGAAGTCTAACCTCAAGATCACAAGATTTTGATTGTCCTCCCATAAATCGGGATGAGATGCTGAAAGTTGTACAAGGCCACTCGGAGAGCTAGAAACTGAAAAATGCATGGTCGTGCTCAGATGAATCATAGGCTATGATTATCTGTTTATTTGATAAGTTGAACTCTGAAACCGAGAAATACCTCTGGACATAATAAGGATGACTACTCTTACCTTATGTTAATTAGCAAGCATCATGCGACAAAGGAATTAGGCAATGCACACTTGTCCCTAAGGACAAGTGGGAGACTGAAGGAAATAATTCCCTTGGTCCAAGTATGCATTCAATGCTAAGTCTTATAAATGCGGTTCAGTATTAATTAATTAAACAAGTTAATAATTCAGTGAGATCAAGTGAGCTGAATGCCTAGCTAGAGGCCGCTTCAGTTCAAGTGGAATGAACAATATTAATCCACAACTTACTCTTGACTGAACCCGTAGGGTCACACAAATAGTACGTGAACGGATCAAGTATTTAAGTAAATTAAATACTCTATTTATGAATATTCGGGATCGACGGATCTCGGTTCCAGTGGGAGCTGAAATCGTCAAAAGGCAAAATATGAATTCTCTGGAAATGATGATATTGCCGGAAACGGAAATATGGATCATAACGGAAATATAAATATTATCCAAGTCGTATATGTTGCCGGAAACGGAAACATGGTACGCATCGGAAAATATTATTGGAAATAGAAATATTGCCGCAATCGGAAATATTGTCGGAAACAGAAATATTACCGGAATCGGAAATAAATTCTAGAATCGGGAATATTAAATATTTGTTCGAATCGGAAATAAATTTCGGAATCGGAAATATTAAATGTTGTTCGAATCAGAAATGAATTCCGGTATCGGAAAACGAATCGGAAGCACGACGTACGAAACGATCGACGGACGAGCTTGCTAGACGCAAGGCCCAGCACGAAGCCAGGACCCGAACCAACGCCCCTTGTGGGCTGCATGGCTGCGATGCTACGTGCGACCGAGTCCTTGGTCGTTTAGGATTGCTTGCTTAATATCGTTTTCCTAATTCTACTTGAATTGAATGTTTTTGTGTTTGATTAAACATTAAATTCTAATGGATTAATTTAACTAGAATCCTTGTGGAGTTAGTTATTTGAATCCTAGTAGAAATCTAAGTCCGTTATTTCCTCCCTATAAATACGTGGTTCATAATCACAATTTATATACAAAAATTCAATAAGTATTCTTATAGTTTAAGTTCAAGTGGGAATTTAATAATTTGTCTAAATTAATAATTAACCTTTCCGAATAAACATAATACCTTAGAGAATATCCTAGTTGGTTGAATCTAAGGCGGATCCGAACGTCTTGTGGACTATCTACGGAGGGGCGACATTTGGAGTCCTAAACTTGTTCTTGGTCGGTTCGGGAGAAGCTAGGGAAGGCACGCATCACATGTATGTATCCTAAATTATGCTACTTAACTATGTGGCAATTAATTTGGATTCCTGGATTTATATTTTTAAACCTTGGTGGTTTAAACTATTATTTTTTCTTTACATGCTATTTTGGCTTGGTAATAGATTTGTCTCTTGATTTGCCTTTGGTTTTATAAAGATTATATAAATATTGTTCTGTAAAAGAGAAATGAACGAACATTCAATTCACATGTATATCTTGGTTAATATATAGTTTTTTTTTTAAGTTCAGGTGAATATGAAATCCTACACTACGTATTAACACAAACTTGAATAGTGATGCCTTTATTTTTACTTCCATATGTGTTAGCAGATTGTTATTCCATGGTTGGGATGGAGGTGGCTTCTTGCTCTGTCTGCAATGCCTGCTTTTCTTTTGCTGGTGTTTTATTTTTTGGTTCCTGAATCTCCAAGGTACTTGGTTCTGAAAGGCGAAAAACAGAGCACCCATGCGAATTTTGGAGAAGATATCCAGAGTTAATAAAACAGAGTTCCCATCTGGTGATCTTTGCTCTAATATTGAAATTGAGCAGTTAAGTGGTGTTCCTCCAAAACGTAAACTATTGTTACAAAGTGTACAAGCAGGAGTTGCACCTCCTCCTAATCTCACATGGGGATGCTTGAATCATTGTCAATGCTTCTTTTACCAAAATTAATTAGGTCAACCTTGCTTTTGTGGGTAGTATTTTTCTGAAATGCCTTGTGCTGTTGACCACGGAGTAAAACAAGACTGACAATACATGCCATCTAAGACAAATTGGTTAACAAGAGTCTTCCAATGTCAATTACCGAAATTGGTTCTAGTTTTAGCATTATAAGCTGGCAATTCTAGTTTATAGAACCTATTGGAAAATCCTTTTCGCTCCGCACCCTATTCCCCTCACATCAGCATGGTAGTGGTGCTTTGTATTTTGCATCAATTTTTGTAAAAGAACATGTTAACATGTTGTTTGACAATCATGTCTCTAGTTGTGATGTGGGTTATGGGGTAGGCGAAGCATGATGGAAGTTTTCGTAATATGATATCCTGTATTGTTTATCAGTGGGGAGGGTGTTGACTAGTGTCTTTTAGATATATGATCATGCATGGGGATCTCCCTGGATATTTTTATGTCAGGTTATAGAGTGATTTCATTGCTACTTACATTTCTTCTTAGCTTTGATAAAATTCTTTGTCCTCTCACTCTATAATATATTGCTTTCTTAGTAATGAAATTTACCTTCTCTGGAACATAAAAAGAGGTCTGCAATATATTTTAGGAGGTTGGGGGTTGGGGAACTCATTGATACTACTGTACATGTTTCCTGGGTAATTGATGTTTTTTGGGAGATGTTTTTCGTTCAAAGATTGTAAGTTCATTCTTTTATGATGTTAAGTTGTCATGTATTCAGGAACTTCACCTGGCTAAATCTAATAAATGTGGTTCAGTAGTAATTATACAAGTTAATAATTCAGTGAGATCAAGTGAGCTGAATGCCTAGCTAGAGGTCGTTTCAGTTCAAGTGGAATTAATAATATTAATCCACAACTTACTCTTGACTGAACCCGTAGGGTCACACAAATAGTACGTGAACGGATCAAGTATTTAAGTGAATTAAATACTCTATTTATGGATATTCGGAATCAACGGATCTCGGTTCCAGTGGGAGCTAAAATCGTCAAAAGGCAAAATATGAATACTCCGGATATGATGATATTGCCGGAAATGGAAAATATAAATATTATCCAAGTCGTAGATGTTGCCGGAAACGGAAACATGGTACGTATCGGTAAATATTATTGGAAATAGAAATATTACAGGAATCGCAAATATTGCCGGAAACAGAAATATTACCGGAATCGGAAATAAATTCCGGAAATATTTGTTCGAAACGAAAATAAATTCCGGAATCGGAAATATTAAATATTGTTCGAATCGCAAATGAATTCCGGAATCGGAAAACGAATTGGAAGCGCGACGTAGGAAACGATCGTCGGACGAGCTTGCTAGACGCAAGGCCAATCACGAAGCCAGGCCCGCGCCTAGCGTAGGCCGCGCGCAGCAAGGCCAGCGAGGCCCGCAAGCAGCGAGCAAGGCAAAGCCAAGCCCGCAGCAAGCGAGCCAGGCAAGGCCCAGCAGCAGCGCCCACAGATGGGCCGCATGCTGTCAGCGCCTGCCTTGGGCCGAGCCGCGCACTATGCCTTGTGGGATGCGTGTGTGTGCAATGCTACGTACGACCAAACTCCTGGGTCGTTTAGGATTGCTTGATTAATCGTTTTCCTAATTCCACAAGAATTAAATGTTTTTGTGTTTAATTAAACATTAAATTCTAATGGATTAATTTAACTAGAAATCTGATAGAATTAGTTATTTGAATCCTAGTGGAAATCTAAGTCCGATATTTCCTTCCTATAAATACGTGGTTCATAATCACAATTTATACACTACAATCAATAAGTATTCATATAGTTTAAGTTTAAGAACGAATTTAATAATTTGCCTAAAACTAATAACTAAGCTTTCGAATAAAACATAACACCTTAGAGAAAATTCTAGTTATTTGAATCTAAGGCGGATCCGAGCGTGCCGTTGACTATATACGGAGGGGAGACATTTGGAGTCCTAAACTTGTTCTTGTTCGGTTCGGGAGCAGCTAGGGAAGGCACGCATCACATGTATGTATCCTAAATTATGCTAATTGACTATGTGGCAATTAATTTGGATTCCTCGCTTTATGGTTTTTCCGCATGAAATATATGTTTTATATTTGTCACAACCTAACAGTGGTATCAGATCCTCTAATTAATTCCATAATCAATTATAGTTAACATGGTTAAATTTTATAAATTTTCAATGAATTAAAGGGGTGATTAATTTCGTTGTATGTAATTAATTGCAAATTCGTGCGATTATTTGATAATATGTTCGCAGGATCTTTCGGCACTAAACGCCGTAAACGATAATACCTTTTAAAATTTTGACAAAAATCAGAGACTTGTCGCCGAACCCAGAATTCCCAAATTCGAAGCCTAACTATGACATTTCGGAGCTTTTAGTTTTTCGAACGCAAAATTTATAATTTTTATGATGTTAAATTAAATATTTGCGAATCTTGTATGTAAATCTTGAATCTATGATTGACCTACTGTATATGTTTAACAATTTTAAAGCATAATCTTGTTAATTATACAAGCCTAATCAAGATGAAGTCGGGCCATACTAGATCACATTTATATCTTATGCATGCTTTAAGTTATTTATTTCTTTAAATATGTCTTAATAATGCATCAGATTATGGCTTGATTATATTGCATGATTAAGGATTTTAGTTCACTTAAAATCTAACCAACGTAACGCTTACTTGGGTAACCTTTACAACAATCTAAGTAATAGTTTTCCGCCATAGCGAGGTGTTACTTGTTAATTCTAAAGGGGTAAGGTACATAAATAATTGTAAGTACATGTTAGTTTTGGTAAAACTCAACGATATAAGTAAGGAGTCCTTTTATGTCGTGGAAAATGGGATAGGTTTACTTAATAAGTTCTTAGACGTAACTATCAACCAAGAGTAGTTTCTAGACTATTAGCAAAGGATTTGCTTACCTAAAATATTTTAGAATTGAGTCTAAATACATAATGTGCTTAATTCTTCAATGATTTTGAGGAATTTGGATTCATTTTATTCACACATGCTGGAACATATTTCGAATAAAATGCCAATGACTTGTTTAAATTGCATGATTCCTTTAATTTTCAAGTTATTACTCATGATAAATGTTTAGACTTTGCATGCTTCAATGTATGTTTTAATTATTGTTTATAATTAAATATCTTGCACTGCAGTAAATCCTTTTAGAAAGGTAACAATAAATTTCCACGATTGGAAGTGAATCAAAGAACGATTCACGTAAGTGAGAGAAGTGAGCAATTTAAAATGTACGTTTCTTTTAGAGACTTTTATGGTTGTTTTCGAGTATCAAAGTCGAACGGAAAACCGATTCATGCTTGTGAATTTAAAATACAATGTAGTTTTGAGATCATAAAGCATTGGTTTTAATCGCTCAGCTTTACCAATGGTTAACAACCTAGTATCTTTGTCCATTTAATTCTCGGATGAGTCTAGTCCTTAGACATTCGAATAGATTGATGCTTAGAGAACTTTAGAAGCTTCTGGTAAGATCATCTAGTTGAAACAGAATATTCATCATAAATAAAATGGCAAGAACTTTGTTGGAGTGACATTGGACATGTATAACAAAGTATAAAAGTCAACACTAGAGAAGTCAATTCTTAACACTATAAGAAAGGGTACAAGAAATAGGAAAACAAGGAACAAATGAAAGGAATTTACGATTCCATTTCTACATATAAGTTTATGTTTAAAGAGAAGTGACCTAGCAATCAAACTTCCTTGGTATCATATACCGCTTGTGGTTCTTACTTCGGTAATAACTCAAATGATGGAAGCTAGGATAAAATAATGATCTACAAGTGGGAAATAAAGCATGGAATCGCTACATTAGTTGTAGGGTCATCTAGTTTGTTTTAAGTCCTTTCAAGGCTAGAACTTAATGGCTATTTAATCAGCATACCTAAATTTCTGCTTCAAACACAGAAAGACTCACATTCAAGAAAAAGAAAAACAATGTTTGTTTGTTTATTTGAATGAAATGTTCATTTACGGGCTGAGTCATGTATGCTTGATTAAAACAAACAACTCTTTAACAATAAGAACTTTACTAGGTTCAACTTAATCTCTTGATTTGAGTTCCACAAACCTTTAGCATTGTTGCATAGACCATGTCAACAAGTCAACATTCACAACCACTATTTTGATGGACTTTTGAAAGTAGATTGATTTCTAAATCAATTCAAGACAAGCTAGTCTTGTTGAAAGTAACAAAAGATATGAACTATTGTTAGAAGACCTAGACAATAGAGTTTAAAGCTAAAGAAAGATTTTATGACTTTATTATTTCACCTAGATTTGAGTGAATATTGGTTTATTTACTCAAAGTGATATAAATTTGAATCTGTTTGGCTAGTTCAAAGATTCAGAAGTATAAAATCCACTTGACAAGAAATCATAAAGATCTAGGTAAGATCATGACGATGATTACTTTAAGACCAAAACTAATCATTAATGATTGTATGTTGTAATTTCACGATCTAGCTCCATAAGATATGGCATATCTAAGTTGGAATGATCAAAGTCAATTAGTACTTGATTCGATCAATGATGAATCATAAAGACTTTTCCTATAATTTCTAAAACCAAATGCTCAACTACCACCAAACTAAACCAAATTCGTCAAAGCTATTGAAAAGTAATTTCAGAATATCTTTTTATAATATATATCTAAAGAGTTCCTAAACTCAGTGGGAGCTTAGTATTTGTTATTCGACAAACTAAGCCCCAAGCATAGATATATGTTTCATTGTGATTTATTCAAATGAGACACAAGGGTATTGTTTCTACCACGAATTTTTGAGAACATAATGTTTGTTTTCTCGAAATAGTGTCCTTTTGTAGATTCGTTTCCAAAATGACAAGTGGGATAAAATAGACCTCAAAAGTCTTCAAGGCGAACAAAAAACATACACCGGCGTTCCAGAGGCTTTTCGAAGTTGTTCAGAAAATCCGAACACTTATTCTTTAAGGACTTTAGAAGTAGCTTTAAAGAATAGACATCTCTTAAAAGACTTTACAAGTGCTTCAAGGAGAACAGAATATTCAAAGGACTTTTAAGTGGATATTGATATTCTATTGTTTGATGTTCTAAACCCATGTAGGCATAGAGTTCGGGTCACTGACACTATGTGATTCTTCTATTAGATAGTGAAGAAACCTACAACTTGTAGTCAAACTATTATCATGTAGATTAATGAGTTTGTGACTTGTAAGAAAGCTATAACGAAACCCAGATTCCCTAAAATGGTTAGAGGCTATATATAGACTCAAATGTTTTAGATGGTTAAAGGCCATAAAATATAATCAATATTTTGATAACAAAATTGAAATTTTTTTGATTTGCAAGAATAGGTTAACACCTAATGGTTGCAAATTGGTTTTAAGGATAAAAACTATCAAACATGGAAGTGTGTCTTCACACAAAGCTAGATTGGTTGCTAAAGGGTACAAGCAAATTCATGGCTTGGATTGTGTTGAAACCTCATGCATAATCGTAATGCTCAAGTCTATAAATCAAGAAATGATTGCATATTGGTACATATGACAATTGGATGACAAAACGTATTCCTCAATAAAATGTTGGAAGAAACTATGTATATGGTATGTCATAGGATTTGTGGATCCAAATAATGCTTAAAATCAATGCTAGCTAATAAAATTCGGGTATGGATTTAAGCAAGCAATTGGGAATTGGAACTGCATTGTAGTGAAGCTAATAAGTATTTTAGTTTCATAAAATGTACAAAATTCATATAGATACATAAGAAGTTTAGTGGGAGTACGTAAAACTTAATTGGTCCTATGTGTATCACACACATATCACTCTATTGTGAAATAACATTCAAATGCTAATGACTTAGATTTGAAATTATTCATCAATGATGGACCAAGGCGAAATTTAGTACATATTGGGTATTAAGATATATTTACAAAGATCTTATAATATTGCATGTTTTAGATTCAGTAATGGCATTTACTAAATCAAACACGAAAGTCTCCATTAGAGATATTCGACCCATATGAATAAATCTAAGTAATGAATGTTTGAACCATGTATAAGCATTTACTAAGTTAAACATCAAAGAATCTAATGAGATTCTTCACCTATATTATATGTCAAAGAATTTAGTTGGATTCAGTATCTACTGAAATTGGATAGCTAAAGTTACATAGAATTTAATTGAGAGTAATTATGAAAAAGAACTTATCATGTATGATATAATATGAGGATCGCCAAAAATGTATTGTATGGCTTTAGGCACGACGAACATATACCAATCTCTATTGGTCTTAAGAAAAACTTATGGTACTTGAAAAGGTACATAGGAATATTTCTACATTCAAGGAAATGAAGATATGCTAAATATTGATGCTACACGCATAAACACTGGCAAAGGATCAAGCAAGATCCCTATGGAGTTAACCAATTGCAAGGACGAGCTACAGAGCATCGTGTTTTGAAATGGCAACATGGATTGAAGACCATGAGTTGTTGCGTGGGAAATTAAACATTAATTTCTATGTTCAGAGGTACTTATGGAAAATTTTCCACATATTTGTGAACTGCTTGGATAAGTAAATCCAAACAAAGCATCACTAGCAACCTAAACAATTGAATTAATAGAACTTATTGCCTAAGAGGCAATGAAACAGAGTTCTTTACGTTAAAGAGTTCTTCTCTGAACTTGGGTGGATCACATGTCTGCTGGCTTGATGGTTCTTCATTGCAAAATGCGTAGAACCACTCTTGAAGCAAGAAAGACTAAATCACAAAAATAAACATACTCAAAAGATCTTATTATCCTATCCACTACTACAAATCCCGCCTCTTGAAGACGCTTTTTTAACCATTTTACGACGCCTTAAAGCGTCGCTAATTTAGACCTCGACGCTTTCTAGAAGCGTCGAGAAAATGACAGTCGAGAATTTTCTCGACGCTTTTAGGCGTCAAGAATGACAACGCCATTTGCAGACCCCAATTTTTGTTCGGCGTCGAGAACCTCGACGCTTTTCTTCGTCTAGACTTTTGATATTGGTGTCGACAACATTATTTTCCCGCTATGCCCACCTTTTAACTATTTTATTTTCTCGACGCCAATAAGCGTCCAGAAATTTCGGTTGTCGACGATTAAAAGCGTCAAGAAGTTGGCGTGAATTTTAATCTTAATGCTTACGATAACACGATTCCAAAAAGCGTCCACATTTATTTGTAGAAGGTTTTTTTTCACGTATTCTGTATTGCATATAAGCTCTTTTTATTACTCGTACCTATTCATGTATCATATATATATATATATATATATATATATATATAATAAAACATTACTCATCACAATTATAAATTTAAAAATAAAGTGCAACACAAGATCAATGAAACTTAAATTGTGAATAACTGGTCTTCAATTAACAATAAAATTAACTTAAGTAGTTAAAATTCATAGTACGTACACGTATGTTACTAACCAGAATCCAAACATACACGCATCAATATTACTAACCAAAATCCTAACCAACAGTAAAAAACAACATCATAAATCAAACCCAAGAAATTAAAACTAAAACTTAGAAAAGCTAACTAGCTAGGATATACTGTATATACTACATATAGATGATCGATGGTAGTAGCTCATATGAAGCTCAACTGTCTTGGCCTTCATGCTGCTTTTGCACCTTATCACGTTGGACGACCTTCAAAGAAAAATACAATTAAAATATAATAAGTACATAATAAGTCGGAAACCAAAACCACGAAGGAAATTAAATACAACATGAGGAGAATTTCATATAAATATTTTAATCACGCAAATTGTTTACCTATCTTTTGGACTTTAGCCTATTAGTTTTTCATGTAGGTTCATTATTTCGTATTCATCATGACTGCAGAAGGAATTCATTACCTTGGTTAATTAGAAGAACGGTTTTTCTAGTGCAACTTTAGGAAGATCAATAGGTTAAACCTATGGCCCTTCTTACTCTTAGGAAGATCAGTAGGTTACTCTGTTTCATTTGATTCTAAAGCCTGAATTTCTTTGTCTACGGAATCAACCCGACCTGGACGATCTTTAGCTTTCTTATAGGATGATGGCTCAAGATAAACCATCACATTTGAGATGAAAGAACAAAAAGTAGGATTTGAGTTTAAAAAAACATAAAATGAATGAGAAGAGGAAGAAAATGTCTTCTGGTATTTGTATTTATCTAAGTCTTACGACAGGTATAGAGTGGACAAAATCATTATGTTTGGAAGGTAGTTTAGGAACACAGGAAGAATAACAGGTACAAAAATAGGTAAGTTTGAGTTGGAAGATGAGGAAAGGGTGTGATGTGGACAGGAAACAATAGGAGAAGAGACATTCAAATAAATGTCTTGGGTGAACACCTATCCTTCTGTGCTCCTGTGAACACCTCTACCTTACCCTATCCTAGGAACACCTATGCTCCTGTGATTCACAATGTCCTTACCTAAAAAAAGAGACCCACGCTGATGATGAAATATTCGGTTCCATAATCAAGATCTAAAATAGTTTACTTTCTTGTGAAGTGTCTCATCATGCTCCAAAAAATCTAAAATAGATTATAACACCGGAAACTTGCTAGGCAACAAGTCAGTCCAAATAGTATGTATAACTTTGATCTAACAACCAATATCTTGTTAGTAGTGTGGTCCTCAAATAAGCATTCTGTGGAATTGAATGTCATCACTCATTACTTATTATTAACATCTCTCATTATCAACAACCCCTTTCCACTCCATACATCACCTATCTCCCTAACAAATCAGAGACTGACCGTCACAAGAGCAGTCATTGTTATTTTAGAATAGATACGATCAGTAACTTAGTCAATGATCTAATTGCTAGTATGCACATTACTTGTTTGCACTAGAATAAGTAGGGAGAGTTGGTAATGAACTTCATGCACGTTACTTACTTGTTAGTATAAATACAAATTGGTATAAACACAAATACAAATTAGTATAAACAAAGATCTGGCATGGAAAATCAGTTATAAACCAATGGCAATAGGAAAGCATAACGAATAGTCCCAACTGCTTATCATTACAAGCCATGAACAAAAAAATTATTTACCTGTGTGTAACCAAAAATTTTGAGCAACCTGAGAGACCAGCAACTGTCTGCAATTAATCCTAGTGTCTCGTCTGTAAGGAGGCGACACCATGAAAGATCCAAGAACTCGAGATTTTTGCAACGCCTGGCAAGATAAATGGTGGTATTCTGGCCAACCTACAGAAAATAGCATACTCTGAGAATCCAACTATAGATGGCTCCACCGTTCAGGCTTCCCAAGAACAGCAGGAGAAAGACAGACAACAGGCATCAGAAAGAAGTTAGATTGATACCTTGGAGATGTTATTAAGATATAATTCTTCCAAAGATTCTCCAGAACTTTCAAGGAGTGCAGCAATAGCATCATCACTGTCACAGAAAGGATGCTGAAATCAGGGGGATTCCCTCGTGATCAACCAAAAATGCTATTTTTCAGTTCATGAATTTTATTTGATTCCCAAACATCAAAACCATACAATCCATGAAAACCTAAATTCGATTCAATTTTTAACCCCCTAAATTCGATAGAATTTTGTAACCCCCTAAATTCCATTAAATTTTTACCCAGAAAGTCAATTTAAACCTAGATTGTATCACCAGAAAACCAAAAAGAAAAAAACAATTTAATGGGTTCGAAATTGAAATCAAAATGAACATGAGTATCATTTATCTATTGTTGAATACCATTGAAACCACATAGATGATTGACATAGTCAAGAAGTTCATACTGTAAGAATGAATATTAATTATGGATTAATATTAATTTCATTAGTTATAAAGAGCAGTAAGAGTATTTATTTGCAATTTATATAATATGACCATACTTTATATTGTAAGAATGAATATGTATGTTGAGAGAAGCAATCTAACCTATATCAGAAGCACACATTGGAGAACCAGACAATGTGATATGATGATATTATCAAAGGGTTCTTCGTCGTACACGCAATAGAGAGCTCACTGCAACTACACTTGGCGCGAAAGCTACAAAAGAGAAAGAAAGGGACAAATAAAGAGATTAGTCACATCACTTAATTTGTGAAAATAAATTTCTTCTTTTCTTTTTACTCATTTGGACAAGAAAAAATTGATAAAGTGACACATTAGAGATTAGACATACTTGTCAAAAAGCACCAAAACTGTGTAACCTTTATTGTATCCCTAGCTTCAGCACAGATCCTGTCCAACGTTTGCTCCAAGCCTTTCCTGCCCAGGGTCTTGGGATAAGTGATATGAATTACGTTGCTACGCCAACCTCTTAATTCAATCTTTTTAATGGATAAAATAGGCCCCATCAGTGAGAGACGATGACACTGCTCCTCACTCATTTCTGTGAGATCACCTCCAGGACCAATCATGCACTCTATGGATGACACAATTTTCTCCCTGATAGGATCAATGGGAGGGTTTGTAACTTGAGCAAACAGCTTCTTGAAGTACTGGAAAGTGATTTTCTCTCTATTTGACATCATGGCCAAGGGAGTATGGAACAAGGGCCTAAGTTTAGGCTTTGCCTAACAGAACAGAATACCTATAAAAATAAACCTCAGGTTAAGTTGTTAACGCTGCAAGAAAAATAGAACAAACATGTTTCAAGAGTAGCGAATAAACCATGAATACCCATGTTCGGCATGTCTTCCTCCTGATTAGACACCTATAATAGACGAAAACAGAACCGCATCAGATCATCTCAATGGTAAAAAAAAAAAGAAACTGATGCAAAGATTAAGAAAAGGTGAAAGTTGTCAGCAGTATCATCTCTAAGTGAAGAATAATAAGGTAGAGCCAATAGAAAACACAGGATGTAGGCTGGATTCCTGATGCTCGTGATTTCAGATTACTTTCATGTCGAGTTAAGAACCCGCAATTTAGCTAGAACAACAATGCTCCAATAATTTACTCTAATTATTTCTCCAAAACTTTTCAAACTACTTCGAACTATAGTTATTAACTGGGTAACATCTCCAACTTTGAAAAAGCCCAAAATTTTATTAAAAATCTCTAGTAACATCATACCCTCCAAACCCCAAAAATTTTATTAAAAATCTCTAGCAGCACGTAAGAAAGAGATGACCAACATCCATCTCAAATTTTAACCTATTGTAACATCAAATCCCTGTATATTCCCTATATCGTTAACAAGACTTATTAAATCATATAAACATGTACTCCGAAATTGACAATGAAGGTAAGATAGAAAGAAAGAGAAGGGGTGAAAAACCCTTTAATTTGCAAGGAAATTTTTACCCATAACTAAAACGAGTGAGCTATTTGCAAATTCATTCCACTTGCATTCTGACTTGATACAAGCCATAGAAGCCTTTCCGCAGTGGATTAGTGTAAAGGAGTGAGAGGGAAGTAAGACAACTCAACTAATAAAGGGGAACAACCATATAACTTAAATTAACAAGCGTCCCTTCACTAATCCAACAAAGCTTAGGTATACACAGCTCAAAATTAATTTTTAATAGTGAATAATCAATTTTGTGTACTTGATTTCTTTTGTTTGAACAAAGCACAGAGCAACACTGGATGAAGAAGATGTAGTTAGTAGAAAAAAATAATCATACCATTTAATAGAGGATCAAGATACTAGATCAAGTTGTTCACCTCAAGATGAGAATCAACTAGGGCCACATGAGAGATTACAATTACCATTACCAGTCAAATTAGTGCTTCATTCTAACAAGGCCACCGACTAAGACAGAGTTGAAGGGGCAATAATATTTCCATAAGACCAGGAGAAAAAGATGGCTTAACCCACCTCACAATATTAAAAAAGAATCACTCTTGAACTTGGTCTTTCAACCTTCCATTACCTTCTCAAGTATTTCATTTCTCAACCTTCCATTACCTTCTCAACCTTTCATTTTTCATTTCTCAGCCTCACAATAAAAGGTTGCAGACGCAAGAAGCAAAACTTCAATCACATTCATCAAAATCAGTCCAAGTAAACTCCAATACCTAATTAAAGCAACAATAGTAACGCCAATTCCCTGAACATTAATCCCCTCTTAACGTACAAACTAAATAACTAGTAACTATTGTATCTTGCAAGACAACAGAAGCATAGTGATTGGTGACCGGGTACATGGATGTTTGGAAAAACAAGGACAACAATCTAAACCAATAATAAGGAGAAGTCTGGTCACCAGTAGCCAAACAAAACTTCTTGACATGAGAGCATCAGGTTTTGAAGAGGGTCAAGATAAAGGAGATAACAAGGAAGATGTCCAAGTACTCCCTATTGATTTCACTGAATTTTATATAATACAATTCCCACAGAATACACTTCACAAATCCCAGCATTTCACAAATTAATCACAAAACTAAATCAGCACATTAACATCATCGTCAACCCAATCAAGCATATACCGATTCATTTGACTAAGAACAAACAACTTTAAATTCGGATCTACACAATAAGTTGTATTATTTTCTGCCAAATTTCCTATACTTAAACTGAATTGAAAAAAAACAAATTATAAACCCAATTGGACATAGCAGAATCGAATGATACCAAATATTAAAAGCGTAGACATATAATAATGTACCCAAATGATAACTCAACATTAATCGAATATGAAGTCAGGAGAAAGAAAGATGAGAGAAATCTACAGAATGACAAAGAAAGGACGAACATGACACTATTTCATTGTCGACAGACTTCAATTCATAGACTAGAACAAGATCTAGCACAAAAAGTTCAACTTGAACAAAAACCTAAAATACCCAACAAATTCAGAACATGGGAGACAAAATAATACCTTCAATTTTAAACCTCCAATCTTCGTTCAAACCTCCACTCTTCGTGAAAAAGGGAAAATAAACCTAAAAAATACACAAATAACAAAAAATAAGTTACTCAAATCAAACAACTAATCAAAGAATTTGGAAATTGAGAAGAATCGAGAAAATGAAAAGGGTGCAAACGAAATCGGAATCAAGAACTGGAATAGCAAGACACGAAAATAAAATTGATTCGAGATGAATAATTAAATGAAAACACTAGAAATTCTGAAATTTAGAGGAAAGAAACTATCTAAAATTCATTATATGAGCAAGAAAGTTAACGAAATTACAAAATCACAAAAAAATAGAACATTGCAAGAAATTAACCAGGGGAATATGACATGAAATAGTTTAATTGGTACCTCCGAAATTCAAGTAGCACAAGGAAGGGAAATTGAGTACACAATTCATCCAAAATTATGGGGTTAATCGTAGCTCTAACCCGTGTGGGAGATGATGAATTTTTAGGGTTTGAAAGTTATGGTGGTACGGGGTATGAAGGAGGCGGTTTTTTAAGTTTTATTTTTCATTGATGTGGACAAGAAGGGAAAGCTCATACTCCGTATTCCAACTAAAGGGTGAACTGACATGTACACGTGTAAGGCACATGTTTCCGCGACGCTTTAAGCTGTCTAAACACACCTCGACTCCGAATAGCGTCGAGAAAAAGCGGGAGGGAATTTTTCTACTCAACGCCTGTACTCAAGCGTCGAGCTCTTGGCGTCTAAAAACCAAGGCTTTTGTAGTAGTGATCTCGAAAGGAATTCGATGAAAAAGGATATTATAGATTGGCAAAACGTGATAACTAAACCTATGCAAAGAGTGAGAAACAACATTCACATTGTGGCACTGTAAATCAAGCATAGTTTTGAATTCAACTAATTGTTTTAAAAATGTGTTCGAGGCCCATGGTTGGAAACCATTAGGGTTGAACATTTAGCATATATGAAATGTATTTTGATATTCCATTTAATCTTGGTTTAGTATTAAATGATGAGTCCTTTCAATTTGACAATATATTCTATATAGACTATCAGGACCAGTCCTATGACTAAGAAATGTTTATCAAGTGAACTTGAATATCAAAAGTTGAAGATGGTCCCTGGTCGAAAGTTTTCTATAAAGGCGGACGCATAGAAAACGCTAGAGTGCAAGATGACTAGTAGTTCTGTTTCTAGAACTTTATGGACATGGCAATGTCGCAATCATTTGCATAGATACTTACTTGAAAAGATTAGTATCGGACAGACCTATGAAAATTTACTGTAAGAGATGAAAATCTTCCATAAGTAAAGTTCATTACATTATTAGACACTAATCCTCAATACCTGAGTGATTTGAGATTACTTGTTTGAGAACTGGTTACTTTGATGTTGTCAAGCGTCGCACCGTAAAAGGAGACTATAATGGCATCGCTCAGATAATCACCTATCAAACGAAGTCTAACCACATGATCACAAGATTGGGATTGTCCTCCCATAAATCGAGATGAGACGCTGCAAGTTGTACAAGGCCACTCGGAGAGTTAGAAACTGAAAAATGCATGGTCGTGCTCAGATGAATCAAAGGCTATGATTATCTGTTTATTTGATCAGTTGAACTCTGAAACGGAGAAATACCTCTGGACATAATAAGGATGACTACTCTTACCTTATGTTCATGAGCAGGCATCAAGCGACAAAGGAATTAGGAAATGCACACTTGTCCGTAAGGACAAGTGGGAGACTGAAGGAAATAATGCCCTTGGTCCAAGTATGCATTTAATTCTAAGTCTAATAAATGCGGTTTAGTATTAATTAACAAGTTAATAAATTCAGTGAGATCAAGTGAACTGAATGCCTAGCTAGAGGTCGCTTCAGTTCATGTGGAATTAATAATATTAATCTGTGAGGGGGTCGAAAAAGCACGAGGCTAATGCGTGACCTCGTCCCTCGTGGGTGTGACGCTTCTTTTTGTCAAATCAAGTGTAATTGGATTTCCTGTGAGTTTACACCCAATTGACTAGTAATATAGGAGTCGCCATTCAGTTTTTAACGACAATGAGAAAAACTGACAAAACCCGGTTATCGTGACATAAAGGGAGTGCAATTATGTTTGACCACGACGGCCGTAGGTTCCCTTGTGATCCCTAGTGGTGGGGATCGCTCAACGTACACCCGCAGGGTAGAGATTGAGGGTTCGAGGGACTGTAACTACCGAGAGGAGTACTCGCTCTTCGATAACTCCAGAGGCAGGATATCCTTACTAGCTCAGCATAAATAATTGAAGGGACATGCGTTGATTTTAACAATATGCAACATATAGTACTAGATCGAACGCGATTATCTGATTTAGATTGTTTTAAGGGACCTAGCATGATAATCCAATTTCCCAAAAATATCATATTTATTAAGCGTGATCGAACAATCAGATTTTAGTTAGTTTAACCGTTCATAAAAGGGCGAGGAAAGCAATTAAACCATGGAAAAGGGACACATTACGACGCACCCTTGAGAGGTGCGTCACGGTTCTCAGAAAACTAACCACTTTGACTTTTCTATTTCTCCTTTTATTTAAGGAATCTCAAATTATGGGCCAGGATACGTTCTGTTCGATTTATGGATCGATTGCGACAGAACGCGTGATCAGTTTTGCAGCGTGAGGCTTAGGCTTAGGGGTTTAGAGTCAATACTCAGAATATTAATTGTGTGTTGTTGTGTTCTTTTCACGTCGAACTTAAGGCCCTATTTATAGAAAAGAGTTCGTGGAAATATAGAATTGCAGAACTCTAATCCACGAGGAATTAGGAAAAAAACACGTACCAGGTATTTTCAGCGCCCAGGCCCGGGCGCCGAAGATTTCAGCGCCCAGGCCCGGGCGCCGAAGATTTCGGCGCCTAGAGCCAGGCGTTGAAAATAGGGTCTGGGCTGTTTTTCTTAGTCATATTCGGATTCCTAGAATCCGGAGTATTTGAGATTTAATTGAGTCTTTTAGTGCGTATTAAACTTGTGACGGGATGCGTCTGGGCCCGTTACGAACTCTAGGCTCGTTAGGATTTTAATTAATACGTAACTCTTATTTTCGAATCGTATTAGGAATAGGATTCTCTCGAAATTTCTATCTCATTTAGGATTTATGTTGGAGTGCAACACCTAATTCTGACAGGTTTCTATCTTTTATGATTTTCCACTTTTAACAACTACCCATTACGGCATTTACTATTTTTAGCAGGTTTCCATAAATAGCAGGTTTCTATAAATAGCAGGTTTCGGGTGAAATGAAAAGGGGAATTGAGATTCGTTATTTTATAAGAGATGCATTGTCAAGTGGAGATTTACGTTTTCATCATCGAACCTTCCCTTTCGGGAATCGGGACAAAAGTAGGTGTCTACAGTTAGCCCCCACTTTGACTGAGTCTTGGAGTAAGACGATGGTTAAAGTATTAGACGGAGTACGTCGCACAAGCCATGGTGACCTGTTTTGCGAGGGTCTCACGAGCCCCCGAGTGATAACATTTGACTTAAGGGTCATCACTTGAAGTGTCGACATATCCCTCACGTGTCATTGGGATTTGTCAACGGATAGTATAGAAACTTCCTCACTTTGTCATTGGAAGGATCTAAAGAAGTGTAGAAACTCCATCACTTTGTCATTGGGAGTAGCTACAGATGTTTTCGAAATCAAAGCTATAAAGTGTAATTGGGCCTGGCCAAGCCCAACCACGAGGTAAAAATGTTTTTAAAGATTCTCATTTTCAGGGCTAGTTAAACGAGAAAACCCCCTTGTTTTTATGGGACGTAAAACGAAGGAAAATCCAGCACATCGCTCTTTTTTGGAAAACACGGAAAACCAATCCTTTTAATTTTTGGAAAAGGGAAAACCAGAAAAAGTTATCGCTGCAGCGACTAAGGACCTACGCGGCTTGTGACGTAGACCCCGCCGGCCAAAGATGGCGAGCCTGTCCGCTAAGGGGGGACGCCCCGTCCGAAAAAGTGGACGAATCTTGTTTTTGAAATTTGAAAATAAGGACCTACGCGGCTTGTGACGTAGACCCCGCCGGCTAAAGATGGCGAACCTGTCCGCTAAGGGTGGACACCCCGTCCGATAGAAGTGGATAAATCTATTTTAAAATTTGTTTTGTGTTATTTTTTTTTTTTAAATGAGGACCTACGTGGTTTGTGCCGTAGACCCCGCCGGCTGAAGATGGCGAGCCTGTTTCATTTTGAATTTTGAAAATTTCATTTTTTGAAAACTGAGGACCTGTGCGGCTAGTGACGCAGACCCCGCCCGCTGAGGGTGGGCGAGCCCATTTTGAATTTCTTACTTTCCTTATTTTGCCTGTGTAGAAGGGCTTTTGTGATTACAACCTGTTGGTGGGTCGCAATTTTTCCTGATTAGGTGTGTCCTATAAGTGGGTCCACACTGTGTATATTTTTTGTTAACGATATTGCAAAATACCGCTTTTGGGAAAGAAATGTCCAGATAACGGATGTTTTACACAAATAGGGATTGCACGTGCCCGACAGCGAATATTCGCTGTTTGGGAATCACTTTCAGCGCCCAGCTCTGGGCGCGAGAATTTCTAACGCCCAGAGCTGGGCGTTGAAAATGCGAAGGCGAGACTGGCCTTTAAATACGCGGACCGTCTCCTTCCTTTCCCATTTCCGCCATTTTCGCTCAAACTCCTCACCTCTTTCTACTTATTTTTGCTCGTTTTCTTAACTTTTCTTCACGAATTCTACTCTAAATCACTTCCTAATCTTCCCAATGTAAGTAATTTTCAGTAATTTTGACCTTTTTTCTCAATTTCAGTATTTTTGTCAAGTATTTTTATGCATGAAATTGATTGGGGGTTTTTTATTTTGTGCCCCTTTCCTTCAATTAGATAGTTGGAAATGTTCTACATAACATGTTAATTAGTTTGTGCATGTTAATTTTCGCAAGTATGTTGATTCTTGTTGAATTTGGGCATTTTTATACTAGCCCCCAAGTATACCTACGACTCTAGTGTTTTCTTATGATGTAGGTGTTTTTGGTATATTGCTTGCGTTCCTCACAATTCATGAATGACAAATTATGGAAGAATTTTGATTCTGTAGGAGTTAATTAATTTTTTTTACTTAGGGAATTTTTGCTCAATATGAACTTAGTATCATGTTTTAGGGAACAAAAATTGTATGACTCCATTTTATGAGTGGAATGCACTCCTTTAGTGATTGGTGTGAGTGCCAATTTTGTTAAAGGTATAATGCCTTGTTGTATTATTGATCAGCATGCCTGATCACCTCCTTCTGGTGGCCACGAGGAGCGTGGCATGACGCGTCAGTCTACTGGCGCGGGACCCCTATTGGTGGGTACTGAGATCTACGACGGTCGGGACCTGCAATACGACCTAGAGCACCACGTGACTACCCGCCTTCACGCGAGGAGGAAGACTACGGCTCGCGGCTACGGTGCAGTGACGAGCGAGACTGTTTTTGGTTTCCTGAGCCCGGACGCCCAGGCTTTGGTGAGGACGAGCTCACTGTTTCCGGTGGTCGAGACCTTCTGGGAGATACTGCAGCTTAACATCTCCCTGTCCTTTCTGCGGTCGTTCATGAGGTGGTGGTGGGATACCACCAACACTTTCCATTTTCCTTGGGGTGAGATAACGATCACTCCCGAGGACTACACGGCTTTGACGGGCTTGACCTTTACAGGGAACCCCGTTCGCCTGAGGTCGGATGGCCTACCGCCGACCGTTGCTGAGGGTACCAGGCTCCTGGGCTCGTGGATGGGCATGAGATTGCCTTTGTACCAGCCTCGTGGGATACCTTTCGCTGACCTGATGTGGGCCCAAGAGCATGGGGTGGAGGAGTCGTCTTCGAGACAGGCCCGACTGTTCTACCTCCATTTCATTACTTCCACTTTTCTATCGGGTCCGACTGACACCTTTGACCCGAGGTGGATAGGCATGGTGGAGGACGTGTCTACACTGGGTGACTATTGCTGGGGCGATTTGGGCTATGCGACGCTCGTCGGCCAGATGAGTTTGGCGGTGCGCGACTCGGACCCGAGTAGACGTCACTTTGTCATTACATTGGCGGGAGTGCCGCGTTTGATCGAGGTATGTGTCTAGACTTTCTTTTGTTTTCTCGCTTTTACCGGGCCTCTTTTTTTTTGACGTATTATTGTCTTTTCCTTTTGTAGCTGTGGGCCTTTGAGCACTTACCTTGGCTGGCTTCCCGAAAGGGGCTGAGGCCTTTGGAGTACCGTGCCGGTCGTCGTTGGGGTTGGAAGAAGAAGCTGACTGTGCGTCCACCGCCCGATACCGTGTGGGATCTCATTCGGGACGGGAATCCTGAGCATGTGCAGAATCTTATCCTCTATTTCGTATTTCGCCATTCTTTTTATTTTCTATGTGCGAGATCTGACCGTGTTTGTACAAAACAGGTGGTTTGGACCCCATGGCTCTCTTTTAGGGGTATTTATGCTTCGGTCAGGGATAGTTATGCCCTGAGCCAGATGCGGGTCTTGTTCGTTGGCCGTCGGGACCCTGTCTGGTACCTGGGAGAGCGGGTACGTATGCAGACGGTCGGGGCTTTTTCGGTGCCTAAGCCTCCGCCTGCGACCATGCTATCTACTCGTTCGATAGGCGAGTCGTGGAGGGTCCACTCGAGGACTGGCGTGCAGGCGACGGAGTTGGTGATAGCGGGAGCTAGCTATTATCAGTTTATCTAGGATTCTCTTCGTCTCCCGGAGCTTGGCGATGTGAGTTGCCCTCTATTTTTGTATTGATCTTAGTGTTTTCATGCTCGTGCCCATGTGTTTATGTTTACTGTGTTATGTGCAGGAGTATCCTGACCCTTCATTAGGGGGATGGGTGCTTCCCGATGCTCGGATCTCGTATACCGGAGAGAGTGGATCCGAGATTGTGGAGACTTTCCCGGAAGACCGGGTTTTCCATGCTCCGCTCCCTGAGGGAGTACAGGCAGTATGCACCTTTTATTTGTGCACTCTTCTTATATCTTTCTTTTTTCTTTTGTTACTAACATTCTTGTTTCAGGTTTCGGCCCGTACGGCCAACGCGATGGTGGGGGTGATCAACCAGTTGAAGTCCGCGTTGGTTCGGGCCCGATCTGCGCTTTCTTGAAGGAGCCCCCACTCCACTCGGGTAATGTGCCCTCCTTTTTCCTTTTGATGTGTACCTTTTGTTTGGCTTTCCGTTACTTACCCTCCTTTTTGTTTTTGCAGACGGGGGCTGGACGAGCCGGGGCCGATGACGCAGGTCCCTCGGGTGGGGGACGGGGTCGTGAGGGGAGAGAGAGGGAACGACACTCGCCCCTACGGCATCGCCGTTCCGATGTGGGGGTGAGTTCTTCCGGGGAGAGGTCCGAGCCGGAGCGTAGGCGACGTTCCGTGTCGGTGGCTCGAGAGCCTAGCCCCGAGTTGCAGCCACAGCCTCATTTTTGGGGTGATTCTGGCTGGGGGTCCTCATACCACGGGGAGTGGAGTGGATGGACCGGCGAGGCTTGGAGACATAAGGTTGGTGACGAGTCTTAGGCTTGCCCCCTGTTTTGTATATATTCATTCTTGTATTTCGCATGTATATATATTTTATTTTTTGCGAATTTTTGGTGCAAGAATGTTTTGAGCCTTCCATGGGCTTTGCCTCAACATATTATAGCAATATTAGCTTTCTAAACCAACGACGAATTTTGAAAAGAGAAAGAATTCCATAAAAATAATGAGTTCATACAAGAGTGCACACATATTTTTAGACTAGCCGACTACTTGGGGTATTACATATGCATGTTCACTATTTTTCGTTTTTTGCCGACTCGTGCCATACTCCTTTGTTGGGCTTGTTCCTGAAAATTCTTGTGTCTTTGTTTTCATTCTATTTGGCCTTGCCCGTGCATGGGTTGGGGTATAGTGCCCTTTGTAATATCCTTTTGTCTTGGTGTGCTCCATGACTTTAGTATTTTTTAATTTTTATTGGACCGAATCCTTGATAAGGATTGCCTACGTATCTTGTCTGAATCAGGTCGCGCGTAGTTCTAGCCATGATTTTTGAAATTTTTGAAAGGGGCGTTCATTACACATCTGCTACCCCCCAAGTGTCCGTGGTTCTTTTGATGATCCGAAAAAAGGAGTACGAGCACTTGCAGAAGCGGGAGGATAAGTGGCGAGAGAGAATGACGCCCGAATTCGGGCGTAGGAAATATCGGCGCCCAGGCCTGGGCGTGAAAAATAACAGCGCCCAGTCCTGGGCGTTGAAGTTTTGTCCTTCGCTTTTTCTACTTTATCGAGTTTTATGCCGTTTGCTTAGAGTAATGCGCAAAATGCTTGCTTATGAGTCTTAATGTGTTTTATTAGATGCCTTAACTTCGGACTGAATTTTATTAAATATAGTACTTTTTCAATTGGTCTAAGTTCGTAAGGTTAGCGAATTCCGCTCCATCTATGTCGGGTAGTTGGACTGCTCCGCCAGGTAGGATGGTCTTTAGAAAATATGGTCATGTCCAGTTAGGCCGGAATTTCCCTCGAGGGTCCGTAGTAGGTGCGCGGACTTCTTTTAACACAAAATCGCCTTCTTTGATATTTCGAGGTTTGACTCTTTTGTTGAATTGCCTTGCGATGCACTTTTGATACACTTGCACGTGATGTAAAGCTCTCAACCTCCGTTCGTCTAAAAGGACGAGCTCGTCGTACCTAGCTTGAACCCAATCGGCCTCGGGCACCTTGCTTTCTAGGACGATCCGGAGGGAGGGAATTTCCAACTCGATCGGTTGAACTGCTTCCATTCCGTATACCAAGGAGTAGGGTGTTACTCCAATGGAGGTGCGAATTGAGGTTCGATAGCCCCATAATGCGAAGTGTAATTTGTTGGGCCAATCCTTATAATTTTCGGCCATTTTTTCGATTATGACTTTAATATTTTTGTTGGCCGCCTCTACCAAGCCGTTCATTTGCGGCTTGTAGGGAGAGGATTTATGATGTTTGGCATGATATTTTTCGAGCAGGTCTTGGACTTCGGCCCTAAACTGGGAACCTTGGTCACTTATGATTTCATGTGGAACCCCGTATCGACAGAATATGTTCTTTTCTAAGAATCGAGCGACATGTTTGGCCGTTAATTTTGCATAGGAGACTGCCTCTACCCATTTAGTGAAGTAATCAATTGCGACTAAAACGTACTCGTGTCCCCCTACGCCTGTTGGTGTTACCTTGCCGATTAAATCTATACCCCAGGTGGAAAAGGGCCATGGAGAAGTGAAGGTGTATAGTTCTGAGGGAGGCAAGTGGTTAAGGTTACTGAAGATTTGGCATTTTGGGCAAGTTTTTACAAAGTGATGGCAATCGGTTTCCATAGTGGTCCAATAGTACCCTGAGCGGGATATTTTTCGGGATAGCATTTTTCCGTTCATGTGGGGTCCGCACACGCCGTTATGGTATTCTTCCATTAGTCTTTGGGCTTGGTTTTGGTGGACACAAAGTAACTTGATTTTATTCGGCGTGTATTTGTATAGTTCCCCCAGAATTATGCTATATTGTGAAGCGAGGAGGCGTAGGGCCTTTTGTGCTCGCAGGGAGGTGTTTGGGGGGAATTCCCCATTTGTTTTGTAACGAAGGATGTCATTATACCATGGTTCTTCTTCAGTGTTTTCAGGTTCGGAGTCTATGGCACAGCAATAAGCCGGCTCTTTCCTTCGTTCGACCCGAAGGGTCATTCCGTCCCATTCATTCGGGATGTTGAGCATTGAAGCTAGCTTTGCTAGTGCATCCGCGAATTGGTTGTCGTCTCTTGGTAAGTACGTATACTCGATTTTTTCAAATTGCTCGACTATTTGGTCTAAGTGAGCTTGATATTTTGAGAGACTAGTGCTTCGGACCTTCCATCTTTTGGATATATGGTTGATTATTAGGGAAGAATCCCCGAAGACTTGCAGATACTTGACTCCGAGGCTAACTGCGGCCTCTAGCCCAACTATGCAGGCTTCATATTCGGCGGCGTTGTTTGTGGCCTCGAAGTCAAGTTTGACGGAAATTGGTATATGGGCCCCTTCGGGACTGACTAGGACGCGCCATCGAAGTATAGCGTCCAATAGTCATCTCGTATCATCAGAAGTTCCTCGTCAGGGAGGAGGTAAGCTTCCGTGGTTTCCTCATTCGTGGCATGCTCGGCCAGGAATTCGGCTACCGCTCTTCCTTTGATTATTTTTTCTGGCATGAATTTTAGGTCGAATTCTGAGAGCATGACTAGCCACCTGGACAGGAGACCATTTAGGGCGGGCTTTTCGAACATTTATTTTAAGGGGTCTAGTTGTGACACTATATGAACAGTGTGGGCCAATAGGTAATGTCTGAATTTTTTGGATGCCCAGACGAGGGCGAGGCAGGTTTTCACAAGTTCTGTGTATCTCGTCTCGTACTGTATGAACTTCTTGCTCAAGTAGTAAATGGCTCGCTCAGATCCATGTACACACTGTGAGAGCATAGCTCCTGCTGCAGTATCCGTGACGGTTAGGTATAGGCGTAAAGGGATTCCGGGCAAAGGCGGGGAAAGGACAGGTGGTTTGCTTAGATATTCTTTGATTTTATCGAAGGCAATTTGGCATTGTTCATCCCATTCGGCTTTTTCTTCTTTTCTTAATTTTTTGAATATTGGCTCGCAAGTCATAGTAAGCTTGGAAATGAACCTACTAATGTATTGCAGCTTTCCTAGGAAGCCCCTTATCTGTTTTTCAGTTTTCGGTGGGGGCATTTCGGTAATGGCTTTGATCTTGGATGGGTCAACCTCGATTCCTCGCGTACTAACAACATATCCTAGCAACTTTCCAGAGGTTACCCCGAACACACATTTTTGTGGATTTAGTCTCATGTTATATTTCAAGATTCGGGTGAAGAACTTTCTAAGTGCCGGGAGGTGACCGTGCCGGTCTTTAGATTTGACGATCATGTCGTCTACATAGACCTCGATTTCTTTGTGTATCATGTCATGGAGTAACGTGGTGGCTGTTCTTTGATAGGTGGCCCCGACGTTTTTCAAACCAAAAGGCATTACAGTGTAACAATTTGTACCCCAAGGGGTAATGAAGGTTGTTTTTTCCATGTCTTCTTCTGCCATAAGTATTTGGTTATATCCGGCGTACCCGTCCATAAAGGAGAGAAGCGCGTGTTCTGCGGTGTTGTCTACTAGTATGTCAATGTGAGGTAGAGGGAAGTCATCTTTGGGACTGGCTTTGTTGAGGTCTCGAAAGTCTACGCACATTCGCACTCGTCCATCTTTTTTAGCTACGGGGACAATATTGGCCACCCATTCTGGGTAGTTGGAGACTTTTATGAAGCCGGCGTCTAATTGTTTAGTGACTTCTTCTTTTATTTTCAAGGCTATCTCTGGTTTGAGCCGCCGTAGCTTTTGTTTTACTGGCGTCATTTTGGGATCTAGCGGAATTTTATGCTCAGCGATTTCTCGATCTATTCCTGGCATGTCTTTGTAGGACCAAGCAAAGACACCCTCGAATTCCCGCAAAGTGGAGATTAGATCGGCCTTTTCAGTGGGAGTTAAGGTGAGGCCAATTTTAATGATTTTAGGATTTTCTTCTGTTCCAATATTTACCGTTTCTGTGTCCTCAATTATAGGAGTTTTGATTTCTTGTTCATTTACAGCTTTTATTAGTTCGGTATATTCCTCTTCTGGCTCTTTTTCGCGCTCATTAATGGCGAGACATTCTGCATTATTACTCGGATTTTTAAGCGGCATATACTCAAAAGTTTTGTTTATCTTATCAAAGTCATGAAGCATTACATCAAAAAGATCTCCCGGAGTAGATATTTCCGGGTCTAAACTATTTTTGGGAGGGGTTAAAATTTTGCTAGGTTCGGACTCGGAGTCAGACTCGGATTCAGACTCTAATTCTTCGTACATCGGACCCTCTCCCGCGGATATCTTGAACTTCATCCCACGAGCATTAGTCCATTTGAAAGTCTTGCGCCACCCTCGTTGGATTTGGTCATCTTTTGAGGGTGATGGAGCGATCAATTTAGTAGGATCGAACAATTCATCTTGAAGAGCTAATGCCATAATTTCTGTTTCATTCTTCGCTCTTTTCTTTTATATCCCAAACAATAGCCCGAAAGCATGTGAGTTGGGGAGCGTTTTTGGCATAGCACGATTCTTTGAGGCGAGTGGCCTTTGAGAACGTAAAGGGTCGTGTTCCAGAGCATGCATCTCTTGGGTTTGTGCGACCTCTAGGTATAGATGTTCGGGATATGCTTCTTCCATCTCGTTCCTTGATGGCTATCACGGGTAGGTATTAAGGGGCCCTACATTATTGTTGTGGAGTAGGATACACATTAGTTTGTTTCGTGAGTCGGTTTTTAGACATTTTATGACTACCCTTAAGTCGGACTAGTATATTTGGACTGCTATGCGTGCACTTTGAACTCTTTATATTTTCGAAAATCTTTGCCCGTGTGACATTCATAGTTACTAGCATGTTCGGTTTTGGTGTCGAACATTGTCGTCGTACGAGGCCTATCAACGACACAAAGAGTTATTTTATTTTTTTTAAGTCGCTTCTAGAATCGAGTGCTTTTTCTTACGCCCTCGTAGCAATTTTTTTTACGAACGGTTTTCTGCTACGTGTTTTCTTTTTGCGAGCACCGAGGCTACTGCGCCTGACCAGAAGGTCAAACAGCAACTTCAGCGCCCAGCGTCGGGCGTGAGAAATTCTAGCGCCCAGCCAGGGGCGTTGAAAATGCGTCCCTGGCTGCTTCTCGTTTTCTGTTTGCGTCTACTTTTGTTTATGCGACTTTGATTTTACGTACTTGCCTAATAACGTCCTTTACGCGTTGTGCAGCGTTTGTGGGATTCGTTACAGGCCATCCCGAGCGTCGCTTATTTTTGTGGCGATCGTTCGGGTTTGCGGAACATGTATTTCGGTATAACTCTTTGGCAAATTGGTTTATGAATGTTTGGGCAGTTTTTAAGGTCGTTGGTTTTTCTAGAATAGTTTGTCACACACAATCATATATTTCGCTGCACATAACTAACATTCCATCATGAGGCAATAATAATATGTCATGTAGTTTATGATAGGCTTCTATGGCTTGGTACCGCTTCTATCGTAGATCCAACACATGCCCCGGTCGAGGTAGTGTCTTCAACAGACGAATTTCGCTCAAGAGGCCAACCCGCAAGTGCAAGCCAATGGGGCATGCAGGCGAGAGGAACCTAATGGGCGAGCGATTGGGTTTGGGACGAGTGTACTACTAGCGAAAGTGCCGAGTGGACAACATTCGAAGCGTATGCACCCCCCGGTTGGCGATGGGTATCCTTAGTCCCAACTCCCGGGATGAAACACCAAGGGAGCCAAGATTCGTTATGCGGTTCTGCCCGTTCACATTAATATGCTGATTTTCAGGTCGTCCCAACTTGATGGGGAAATAAACGCGGGGTAGGATCGTTTCACCCTTCGGCTATTTTGATTACCTGCAAGCACGAGTATTTTCTTCACTTTCCCCAGTGGAGTCGCCACTGTGCGGGGGTCGAAAAAAGCACGAGGCTAATGCGTGACCTCGTCCCTCGTGGGTGTGACGCTTCTTTTTGTCAAATCAAGTGTAATTGGATTTCCTGTGAGTTTACACCCAATTGACTAGTAATATAGGAGTCGCCATTCAGTTTTTAACGACAATGAGAAAAACTGACAAAACCCGGTTATCGTGACATAAAGGGAGTGCAATTATATTTGACCACGACGGCCGTAGGTTCCCTTGTGATCCCTGGTGGTGGGATCGCTCAACGTACACCCGCAGGGTAGAGATTGAGGGTTCGGGGGACTGTAACTACCGAGAGGAGTACTCGCTCTTCGATAACTCCAGAGGCAGGATATCCTTACTAGCTCAGCATAAATAATTGAAGGGACATGCGTTAACTATTAAACTAATCTGAGTTGATTTTAACAATATGCAACATATAGTACTAGATCGAACGCGATTATCTGATTTAGATTGTTTTAAGGGACCTAGCATGATAATCCAATTTCCCAAAAATATCATATTTATTAAGCGTGATCGAACAATCAGATTTTAGTTAGTTTAACAGTTCATAAAAGGGCGAGGAAAGCAATTAAACCATGGAAAAGGGACACATTACGACGCACCCTTGAGAGGTGCGTCACGGTTCTCAGAAAACTAACCACTTTGACTTTGCTATTTCTCCTTTTATTTAAGGAATCTCAAATTATGGGCCAGGATACGTTCTGTTCGATTTATGGATCGATTGCGACAGAACGCGTGATCAGTTTTGGAGCGTGAGGCTTAGGCTTAGGGGTTTAGAGTCAATACTCAGAATATTAATTGTGTGTTGTTGTGTTCTTTTCACGTCGAACTTAAGGCCCTATTTATAGAAAAGAGTTCGTGGAAAGATAGAATTGCAGAACTCTAATCCACGAGGAATTTGGAAAAAACACGTACCAGGTATTTTCAGCGCCCAGGCCCGGGCGCCGAAGATTTCGGCGCCCAGAGCCAGGCGTTGAAAATAGGGTCTGGGCTGTTTTTCTTAGTCAGATTCGGATTCCTAGAATCCGGAGTATTTGAGATTTAATTGAGTCTTTTAGTGAGTATTAACCTTGTGACGGGATGCGTCTGGGCCCGTTACGAACTCTAGGCTCGTTAGGATTTTAATTAATACGTAACTCTTATTTTCGAATCGTATTAGGAATAGGATTCTCTCGCAATTTCTATCTCATTTAGGATTTATGTTGGAGTGTAACACCTAATTCTGACAGGTTTCTATCTTTTATGACTTGCCACTTTTAACAACTACCCATTACGACAGTTACTATTTTTAGCAGGTTTCCATAAATAGCAGGTTTCTATAAATAGCAGGTTTCGGGTGAAATGAAAAGGGGAATTGAGATTCGTTATTTTATAGGAGATGCGTTGTCAAGTGGAGATTTACGTTTTCATCATCGAACCTTCCCTTTCGGGAATGAGGACAAAAGTAGGTGTCTACATAATCCACAACTTACTGTTGACTGAACCAGTAGGGTCACACAAATAGTACGTGAGCGGATCAAGTATTTAAGTGAATATGTTATTCATTAAGTAATCTATTTATGAACATTCGGAAACGACGGATCTCGTTTCAGTGGGAGCTAAAATCGTCAAAAGGCAAGATAAAAAATACTCCGAAAATGATAATATTGCTGGAAACAGAAATATGATTCATGATGGAAATATAAATATTATCCAAGTCGTAGATGTTGCCGGAAACAGAAACATGGCTCGTATCAGAAAATATTACCGGAAATAGATTGCCGGAATCATAAATATTAGCGGAATCGGAAATATTGTCGGAAAAGAAAATTATTTCCGGAATCGGAAATATTAACGGAAACGTAAATATTTGTTCGAAACGGAAATAAATTTCGGAATCGGAAATATTAACGGAAACGTAAATACTTGTTCGAAACGGAAATGAATTTCGGAATCGGAAAACGAATCGGAAGCTCGACGAGCGACAAGCCGGCAAGCGAGCCGGCCAATCGCTCGACAAGCAAGGGCAGCATCATGGGCCGCATCCTACGAGCAAGGCAGCAATCATGAGGCCGCGCCCTGCGAGCAAGGCCGCAGCCATGGGCCGCGCCAAGCGTTTGCGTATACTTTTTGCAATTACTTGAATTACATAATATATTCTTTTTATTGGTGAGAGAGAGTATTGAGGCCGTAGATTCTTAGCAAGGGATGACAATTACATATGGGTGCTTATTTATTTCTTTTAAATGTGAGGAAGGGAGACTCAATATGTTTTAACCTTTTAACTTGCAGAACGACACCAAGCATTAGGACCGATTCTAAGACAACTAAGACTTAGGATTTAGATTGTACTTTGGCATAGCCTAGTCTAGACTCGGATTTATTTACTTTTTATTCGAACATTATTTTTCCTTGAAAACTTTATTTGAACATCATTTTTGAATACTTTGCCCATGTGACATTCAAGGTTATTTTAATTAGCATGCTCGGTTTCAGTGCCGAACATAGTCGTTATAGGAGGCCTAAAAACGACACAAGGAGTTTTTTTTTTATAAGTCGCTTTTAGAATCGAGTGCCTTTTCATACGCCCTCGCAGGAATTTTCACGATTTTTTTTTTGCTACGTATTTTCTTTATGCGCTGGCACCGAGGCTGCTGTGCCTGACCAAAAGGCCAGGCAGCAACTTCAGCGCCCAACAAAGGGCGTGAGAAATATTGGCGCCCAGCCAGGGGCGTTGAAAATGCGTCCCTGGCTGGTTCTCGTTTTCTGTTTGCGTATACTTTTTGTTTTTGCGACTTTGATTTTGCGTGCTTGCCTAATAACGTCCTTTACGCGTTGTGCAGCGTTTGAGGGATTCGTTACGAGCCATCCCGAGCGTCGCTTATTTTTGTGGCGATCATTCGGGTTTACGGAACACGTATTTTGGTATAACTCTTTGGCCAATTGGTTTATGAATGTTTGGGCAATTTTTAAGGTCTTTGGTTTTCTAACATTATTTGTCACACACAATCACATATTTCGCTACACATAACTATCATTACATCATGAGGCAATAATAACATGTCATGTAGTTTATGATAGGCTTCTATGGGTAGTATTTGCGCCGGCTTGCTACCGCTTCTATCGCAGATCCAACACATGCCCCGGTCGAGGTAGTGCCTTCAACAGAAGAATTTCGCCCAAGAGGCCAATCACGATGTAAGCCAAGGGGGCGTGCACCAATGAGAGGGGCCTAATGGGCGAGCGATTGGGTTTGGGACGGGTGTACTACTAGCGAAAGTACCGAGTGGACAACATTCGAAGCGTATGCACCCCCCGGTTGGCGATGGGTATCCTTAGTCCTAACTCCCTAAGGGAGCCAAGATTCGTTATGCGGTATTGCCCGTTCACATTAATATGCTGATTTTCAGGTCGTCCCAACTTGATGGGGAAATAAACGCGGGGTAGGATCGTTTCACCCTTCGGTATTTTGATTACCTACGAGCACGAGTATTTCCTTCATTATCCCCAGTGGAGTCGCCACTGTGAGGGGGTCGAAAAAGCACGAGGCTAATGCGTGACCTCGTCCCTCGTGGGTGTGACGTTTCTTTTTGTCAAATCAATTGTAATTGGATTTCCTGTGACTTTACACCCAATTGACTAGTAATATAGGAGTCGCCATTCAGTTTTTAACGACAATGAGAAAAACTGACAAAACCCTGTTATCGTTACATAAAGGGAGTGCAATTATGTTTGACCACGACGGCCTAGGTTCCCTTGTGATCCCTGGTGGTGGGGATCGCTCAACGTACACCCGCAGGGTAGAGATTGAGGGTTCGGGGGACTGTAACTACCGAGAGGAGTACTCGCTCTTCGATAACTCCAGAGGCAGGATATCCTTACTAGCTCAGCATAAATAATTGAAGGGACATGCGTTAACTATTAAACTAATCTGAGTTGATTTTAACAATATGCAACATATAATACTAGATCGATCGCGATATCTGATTTAGATTGTTTTAAGGGACCTAGCATGATAGTTCAATTTCCCAAAATATTATCTTTATTAGGCGTGATAGAACAATCAAATGTAATAGTTTAAGAATTTATAAAAGGGCGAGGAAAGCGATTAAATCATGTGAAGGGACACATTACGACGCACCCTTGAGAGGTGCGTCACGGTTCTCAGAAAACTAACCACTTTGGCTTTGCTATTTCTCCTTTTATTTAACAAATCTCAAGTTTCTAGGCTTAATTCTTCAGCTACAAGGGACAAGATACGTTCTGTTCGATTTTTGGATCGATTGCGACAGAACGCGTGATCAATTTCGCAGCGTGAGGCTTAGGCTTAGGGGTTGGAGTCAATACTCAGAATATGAATTGTGTGTTGTTTCACGTCGAATTTGGGGCTATATTTATAGAAAAGAGTTCGTGGAAAGATAGAATTTTAGAGCTCTAATCCACGAAGAATTAGGAAAGAATACGTACCAGGTAATTTCAGCGCCCAGGGCTGGGCGCCGAAGATTTCGGCGCCTAGAGCCTGGCGTTGAAAATAGGGTCTGGGCCGTTTTCTTTGTCAGATTTGGACTCTTAGAATCCGAAGTGTTTGAGACTTATTCGAGTCTTTTAGTGCGTATTAACTTTATGACGGAATGCATCCGGTCCCGTTACGAACTCTAGGCTCGTTAGGATTTTAATTAATACGTAACTCTTATTTTCGAATCATATTAGGAATATGATTCCTCTTGCAATTTCTATCTCATTTAGGATTTATGTTGGAGTGCAACACCTAATTCTGACAGGTTTCTATCTTTTATGACTTGCCACTTTTACCAACTACCCATTACGGCAGTTACTATTTTTAGCAGGTTTCCATAAATAGCAGGTTTCTATAAATAGCAGGTTTCGGGTAAAAAAGGGTGATTGAGATTCGTTATTTTATAGGAGATGCGTGGCCAAGTGGAGATTTTATGTTCTCATCATCGAACCTTCCCTTTTGGGAATGGGGACAAAAGTAGGTGTCTACACTAAATACAATAAAATACAAGGTTACACCACACTTAACGAAGATAATTTCTTGGACAAACCGATCTTAGTTTCCCTTAAATTAACTTTAAAGCAAAGTGGTCACGATACAAAGTAGAAATTATATTTGTTCAAAGTACTAAATCCAAACCCACATAGTGTCATAACTACGGTTATTCGAAAATATTTTGTGCCATGCATTTGAAAAATTTCTAAAGCTCGTGGAATAAGCATCTCGTTCCCTTGCCCGGATCTCACCCATCCGTTTCTAAGACTCAATGCCTTATCCTAATAGAGTCACTTTTTGGGCTTTCCAAACGGGACCCTTAAAAATGTTTGGTGGCGACTCCTTCAAAACCTAAAAATACGAAGGTTCTAAAACCGGCCTCGTAGGGGAAACTAAGAAACGTACGAAAAAACCCCCTACAATTCTAGCGACTCCATTGGGGAGTTCCTGATTTCAACTTCGAAAATACGAGCATACTTTGAGCAGCAAGCCACTGATCTGCTTAAGTTCTAGATGCTAGATCTGGCGCCAGGCGTAGGCCCCTGCGCCAAACGCCACTGCCTGCATTCAGCACAGTGGGTCACAGTGGCTCGTTGCCCATGTTGCTCAAGTTTTCAAGTGGGAGTCAGTCTGTTTTTGAATTTTGAAGGACGCTCCCAAACCTTGAGAATGAATGTCGAAAAACGAGCTTTTCATATACAATATTCAAATGCGGTTTTCAATTTTCAATTTCTAGGTATTTCATGCATATTTCGAAAACCATATTTGTGCAAAACGAATTTCTACCTTGCCCAACACGGATGTGTTCTACATTCGGGCTAGCCCCGGGGGCAACGAAATGGTGATTCTCCATACGGTTCCTGACCAAAGTGTGTGACCATTTCCGCGCCTACCGAACTTGGCATTTGCTTGACATTCCCGATGTCAAGTATGGAGGTCGTCTGCTGACACACACGTCCCTTAGGTGGATGTGCAAGTTGTTGCCGGATCCGCCTCTTAGTCGAGTACCTTTTGACACCCAAAGTCGACCACTTGCATCATACAAAACTTAGACAGACCTTAGGTTGAGAACTTTGCATGTCGCATTCATATTCATGTTAGTGTGACAACATGCTACTTGTGCATTGTGTGGGCATCTTTGCACGCGTGAATGGCTAACCTCGAGTTCTAGCTTTGCCAAAACCATTAGCCTCCAACTAGGAAACCAAACCCCTAGGAGCATCATTCAAACCTCATGCATCTAAAATCGCCGATTTAAGGTCTTTTAGGAGTGCCACTCCATTTGATTCAAAACCCTTAAACACGCCTCACGCACAAAAGCCAAATTCAAATTCAATCCAACGGCGTCATAATGCCGGATTTTTTAGTCCGAATTTCAAGTTCCAAATTCAAAATTCACTCCAACGGCGTCATAATGCCGGATTTTCTAGTCCAAATTTCGAGTTTCAAATTCAAAATTCAATCCAACGGCGTAATAATACCGGATTTTCTAGTCCAAATTTTGAGTTTCAAATTCGAAATTCAATCCAACGGCGTCATAATGCCGGATTTTCTAGTCCAAATTTAAATTTCCGAATTCAAAATTCAATCCAACGGCGTCATAATTCCGGATTTTCTAGTCCAAATTTCAATTTCCAAATTCAAAAATTCAATCCAACCGCGTCATAATGCCGGATTTTCTAGTCCCAATTTCAAATTTCAAATTCAAAAATTCAATTCAACGGCGTCATAATGCCGGATTTTCTAGTTCAAGCATTCAAATCTTCAATTCCATCCTTCAAACCTCAAATTCCAGTTACCAATTCCAATCTCAAGTTCAAATGTCCAAACTCATGCCATCGTAATGCCGACTTTTTTATTCCGTATTTCAAACCTCAAATTCGAAGTCCTAAATTCAATCTTTCAAATTTCAAGTCCTTTACTCAAAAGCTTCAAATTCCAAATCCATGATGGCATAATGCCTTTCCCTCATTCAATTTCGAATTCAAAATTCCATGACCAAACACTTCAAAATTCCAAGTCCACGGTGGCGTGATGCCGGACTTTCAAAGTTCCAAATCCAATGTCTCAAATCCACGGCGACGTAATGCCGGGATGTTCAAAAATTCAAAACCTCATGTGCGTCTTTCCATTTCAAAGTTAAAACTCCGAGTCAAATCCAAATTTCTAATGCATCTTCAAGCTACAAAAAAAATCCTTTTCTTCCATTGCTCCCAAATACAAAATCCCAAATACTTCCAATGGGTTGAAAATCCCTTCAAATAGTAAAAGTCCAATTGTCCAACGGGTTGAAAATCCCCATAAATAATACAACATCCAACGGGTTGAAAATCCCCTGAAATAATAAAAATTCAAATTCCACATTCTACTTCGGGTTGAAACTCCCCTAAAATTCTTCGAAATCCAACGGGTTGAAATTCCCCAAAAATATTCCGAGTCCTATCTTTGGGTTGAAATTCCCCTAAAAAAAGTTCCAAGATCCTTTGGGTTGAAATTCCCCTAAAATATTGACGGGTTGAAATACCCTTGAAATAATACAAAACCAAGTCCCTTTCAATCGGGTTGAAACTCCCCTAAAATAATACAATATCCAATCTTCTAAAATATTTCCTATGGGTTGAAAATCCCTTGAAATAATACAAGTCCAATTTCCAAATTCTCAATGGGTTGAAATTTCCTTAAAATAGTCCAAGTTCAATATTCCAAGTTCTAGTACAAGGAGGAAACCTCCACAAAAGAATGAAGCTCCTCTCAAATATTTCCAATGGGTCGCAAATCCCGAATACAAATACAAAATACAAAATCCCGAATCTTCGGAGTGGCACTTAGAGTCAAATCTAGGTCTCATTCATTGCATGCATATCATATCATGTGGTGTGTCCTAACTAGGAGTCCAAAGATCCTGTGGGTTCGCCGAAGAGGAGAAATGTTGAAAAGAACTCCATCAGCCCTAGCCTCACTCATAGCCGGCATCGAACGAGCAGCCACTTCACCTTCTACAAATCAAACTCCCAGTCCCTTTCAAAAATCAGTTCAAATGGCCACTGTCGATCAAATCACTCAGCTCATGGCCGCCGTAGCCAACCTCATACCAACCTGGAGAATGTGAGCAACCGCTTGGGTGTTGTGGAGCAGGCCGCACCCACCGATGACCTAACCAAGAAGATCGAAAGCCTGGTTAACAAGGTTACCAATCAAGAGAACTATTTCGATACCTCAATGGAGGAAAACCTCAAGGGAAAGGCAAACCTGCCAGACAAATTCTCTGCGAATGACATTCCAAAATTCAAGTCGACTGACAATCCCAAGTATCATCTCAAGAACTTCAGAGCTACAATGGCCATTAAGGGGGTCGAACTCGATCTATACCCCGTGGTTTCCCTATGTCCCTAGAACCAGTCTGCCAGAAGTGGTATTACTCACTCAAAGAGCATCAAACCAGTACATGGGAAGCGGTCGCTCGAGCATTCATGGAGCAGTATCAGCCCAATATTCAACTTCAAACTACTCTGCGGGAATTGGAGGTTCTCAGGCAAGGACCCCAAGAAGGTTTCACTAATAACCTCAACCGGTGGAGAGAAATGGCTTCCCAAATGGTGACTCGGCCCTCCGAGGGAGAATTGGTCAAGATCTTTATTGCTGGGCTTCTTCCAAAATACGATACTCACATGAAGTACCTTGGCTTGGAAAGCTTCAAGATAACATATGAGATTGGGGTCGATATAGAGGATGACCTGATGAAAGCACCAATAGCCCCGGTTCCACCAGCTGAAAAGTGGAAGGGTAAGAAAGCTGAAGCAACAAACAAGGTCCACGAGGTCAACGCCCTAGAAGCTCCTCAAGGTCCAAAGCCGAACAATTTTAAGAATAGCACCAATCAGCGCAACTTTCAAGGCAGGCCACAAAGGGTCTTTACTAACCTCGGAATGTCTTACAGTGAAGCATTTGACCGACTGGTCGAAAAGCAAGTCATCACCCCAATCGGTCCTACACCCGATCCTCCAATCAACAAGAGATCCAAGA
Organism: Spinacia oleracea; assembly: GCF_020520425.1. NCBI lineage: Eukaryota > Viridiplantae > Streptophyta > Magnoliopsida > Caryophyllales > Amaranthaceae > Spinacia > Spinacia oleracea. Next base: position 27,888,028 of record NC_079492.1, on the reverse strand, counting down.
GCTGGGATCCTGCAGCACATTGTAAATACCATCAGGGGAAGGGCCATGCCATTGAAGACTGCTACAAGCTTAAGCATTTGATCCAGAACATGGTCGACAACAAGACCTTGCCCCTACCTCCAGGAGCCAAGCAAACTCCCTCGGTGCAAGCCATCTCTTATGATTGTGAAGACAAAGGAGAGGATTTTCCATGCAACCTAATCTCTACAATATACAAGCCAGGTTATGAGCTAATGGTTCCAAGTTTCTGCCATCTCATTCCAAATGCTCAGCCCCTCCTATGATGATGATGCCAATGGCGTGGACGCTTGGGAATACCCCGAGAAATGTCTTTACGATTAGTGTCTTTGTTCAAGTCCAAAGTCTGTCTTTCAATTTCCGAGTCTAGTAATGAGTCTAAGAGTCTAGGGTAGAGTCTTGCATCAATCAAGAGCCTCTAAAGGCCGAGCTTCAAGTCAAAACTGTCGATGTAATGATTGCCACTTTCAATAACACTTCAATTTCCTCTTACTCTTCGAGTCCAAATTCAAAACACACTTCTAATCCAAACAACTTTGCTTCACAAGAAACTGACCTTCAAATACTAAAAGCTATTGAAAATCATGAAAACAGGACGCCCATAATTGAGGAAACAGAAAAAGTTAACCTTTCTAACAACAGTGATTCAAACTAGTTTAGATCGGCTTAACTCTATCTCAAGTAGAGCGGGATGATCTTATCAAGCTACTTTCAGAGTACATAGATGTCTTCGCATGGTCCTATCATGATATGCCAGGGGTTGATCCAAGCATCGGTCAGCATACAATTCCCCTCATCCCAGGTTCAAAACCCATCAAGCAGAAACTCTGTCACATGAAACCGGACGTTTCCCTCAAAATTCAAGAAGAGGTCTCTAAGCACCTAGAGGCCAGGTTTATTCGAGAAGCCAAGTATCCAGAATGGATTGCAAATGTCGTCCCAGTTCCAAAGAAAGACGGCAAAGTATGAATGTGTGTGGATTACAGAGATCTTAACAGGGCCATCCCTAAAGACGGTTTTCCATTGCCTCACATCGACATCTTGGTCGACAACACCGCAAATCATGCCTTACTCTCTTTTATGGACGGGTATACAGGCTACAATCAGATTCCCATGGCAGAGGAGGATATGGAGAAGACAACCTTCATCACTCAGTAGGGTACATATTGTTAAACAGTTATGCCGTTCGGACTGAAGAACGCAGGGGCTACGTATCAAAGAACAGCTACAGCCATCATGAGAGATATGATTCACAGGGAAATTGAGGTATATGTTGACCACATGATTGTCAAGTCCAACGAGCGACATGAGCATACCTCAGTACTTCGAAAGTTCTTCAATAGGCTCAGGCAATACAATATGAGGCTCAATCCTCAAAAATATGCATTTGGGGTAACGTCAGGCAAGTTGCTCGGATATGTCATTAGCTCTCGGGGCTTCGAGGATGATCCTTCAAAAATCAAAGTAATTCTAGAGATGAAGACACCAACGAATGTAAAGGAAATTCGGGGGTTTCTCGGAAAACTGCAATACATTAGTAGGTTCATTTCGAAGGTCACTTTTGACCTGTGAACCGGTATTTCGAAAGCTCCACAAAAGTGAGCCCAAAGTCTGGGATAAGGACTGTCAACATGCGTTCGACATTATCAAAAATTACCTCTCCAACCCGCCAGTTCTAAAGCCAGCCATACCACGGATTCCCCTCAGGCTCAACCTCACAACAACAGATTCGGCAGTAGGGGCATGCTCGCCCGGGAGATTGAAGGCAAGGAGTATGCCGTATACTACATAAGCAAAAAGCTGATCGAGTACGAGACCAGATACACTCAGTTCGAGAAACTCAGCATCGCCTTAGTTTGGGCCACAAAGAAACTACGGCACTACATGCTCTCCCATACAGTGCATGTAATCAGCAAAGCGGATCCTCTCAAGTACTTATTTCAAAAACCAGATCTCAATGGACAGTTGTCCAGATGGTTGGTCATGCTAGCAGAATTCGATCTCAAATACATTCCTCAAAAATCCATCAAGGGTTCAGCAGTCTCAGACTTCCTAGCCGACTGTCCCATCGAGACAGAAGAGGAGGATTACGACTTACCCGACGAGCAAATCTTAATGACAAGTGATGACAGTTGGTCGATGCACTTTGACGGTGCTTCAAATCAGAACGGATGTGGTGTGGGAGGAATTCTAGTAGCCCCAGACGGCACCCACATTCCTATATCAACTAAACTGCAATTCAACGTCACAAACAATGCGGCAGAACATGAAGCATGCATTATGGGCCTGGAAGCCGCATTAGCATTGGGTGTCCAGAAGCTTCGAGTGTACGGGGATTCCTCCCTAATCATCAATCAAATTTCCGGCAAATGGAAACAAAGGAGCGAAAGCCTGGCCCCATACCAGTCCTATCTTGAGAAGCTGTCTGAGCAAGTAGAAGAGCTTCGTTATACATACCTCCCGAGAGAGGAGAATCAATTTGCCGATGCACTGGAAAAACTGGCCTCAATGATCAACATTCCAAATGGCAAGGCTGAAATGCCACTTACAATTGAAACACGTCAAGAAGAAGCATATGTCCATGCTATTGACGACATCGAGCCAGACATAGACGAGCCCTGGTTTACAGACATTCAAAGGTATCTACAACATTCTGAATATCCCCCACACTTTTCAAGCAAGAGCCAGAGGGCTTTACGACTGCAATCATCCAATTTCGTCATAGAAGGCGGCGTACTATACAAGAGGTCCCCTAACGGCCCGAATCTTCGATGTGTTGAGAAGCACGAAGCTCAAAGATTCATGGTTACCGTAAATGCCGGAGTCTGTGGCACCCACATCAATGGGAAGGTTGGCCCTCAAGATCATCAGGGCTCGATATTACTGGACTACTCTAGAACGGGATTGCTACTTCTTTGTCAAGAAATGTCCTACCTGCCAAAAGTGTGCGAATCTAAAGCACATTCCCCCATCGTTGCTATATTCATAATCATCGCCATGGCCATTCTAAGCTTGGGGTATCGACGTCATCGGCAAAATCACTCCAACAGGCACCGGGGCTCATGAATTCATACTGGTTGCCATCGATTATTTCACTAAGTGGGTCGAAGCCGGATCATTTAAAGTGTTGGGTTCCAAGCAAGTGGCCCAGTTCATACAAGAAAACATCATATGTAGATACGGAGTTCCTCACGAGTTCATTAGTGACCAGGGAACCCATTTTCAAGGAGAGTGTGAAGATCTATTCACCAAGTAAAAAATCCAACATCATCGTTCTTCGCCTTATCGCCTGCAAACTAATGGGGCAGTCGAAGCAGCCAACAAGAATGTCAAAACCATCATCATGAAAATGACAACCAATTACAAAGACTGGCCCCAGAAACTGCACTTCGCATTGTAGGGGTATCGAACTACAATTCGTACTTCAACTGGTGCAACCCCATTTTCATTAGTCTATGGAATGGAAGCAGTACAACCTATCGAGCTGGAGATACCTTCTCTAAGAATAGTCCTACAAAGCAAAATCCCAGAAGCTGCATGGGTACAAGCAAGGTATGATGAGCTAATCATGCTTGATGAGCATCGGCTTCAAGCCTCTCACCACGTACAAGTCTATCACCGTCGAGTGGCCAAAAATTTCAACAAGAGGGTCAGAACCCGAAACATCAAGGAAGGCGAGCTTTTCCTAAAAGCCCTTCGCAAAAGCGTCATGGACCCAAGGGGAAAATTCAAACCCAACTGGGCAGGACCATACATTGTCAAGAAAATCCTCTCCGAGGGAGCAGTCGAATTAACGGATGTCGATGGAACAAAATTCTGATCTCTGACAAACCTCGATCAACTCAAGAAATTCTATGTCTAAGTTCTATGTTCAAATTTAAAATCCAATTCAAAAAGTTCTGTAAGTTAGAACCACGTTCAACCTGATTCCTGAACTGGACACGTAGGCAACCTCATTCCGAGGCCAGGCCACTTTAATACAAAAAATTCAAAATTTCCTCAATTAAGGGCATCCTAAAAATCAAATTCAAAACTCAATTGTTGTTGTCTTTATTCCAAATGTGCCAATTCAAAGCAAAGCATGTTTAAGCGGAATTTAGCACAATAGCTATTTATTTGGCTCTAAGGCCTTCAAAGCTAATTCAAAAACAAGGTTGGAATCAAGGGAAGCAATGTTCAAAGCCTTTTCACTTCCACTAAACACACTTCCTAAACACATTTTCTAAACACATTCTTAAACACCATTCCTTCTAGTACAACTCCAAACACAATTAGCCTACAAAGATCTAGGGTCAGACGACTATGCTCTTGAGTCTTGGCACCTTGAGTACTATCCCCTGGCTCCTCCCGCAATCATTCATAAATCTTCCCTTTGCCCAAGCGGCGGGAGAAGGAACTTGCTAGTGTTCCAAGACGGGAGGATGACGAACCTCCTTTGGACTCAGAACGGTCAAGGACCAGACGGGCCACTCTCCCATCACATTCCTCGTAATCAGTTGATGCAGGGCGTCTAGCTCTAAAACCTCGGAATCTAGCTTGTCCGGAGAGAGAAATGTCCCTCTGGCTTGGGCCGTTCATCCATACAATGTACCCCGCAGGCAGAGTATCAGGCTCAGGCGGTTATTGAACACTCAAGAATGGTTTGGCGACCCAATACTGCCTCCAAACTTCAAGTCGATTTGCATTCAGCGCAACAGGTTTCGGGTTCTCTTCAGCACAGTCCGGGATTTCCTGTTTCAAACCATATTGTCTCATCACATGAGGCTTGGGACCCTCAAAGCAGTAGAACCTGGGGCATGTCTCATAGCAGCAATACCCCACAAAGGAACTACCCGCCTTATACAAGATCCAATCCCAGAAAGTGCGCTTAGCCACTCATCCAATTAAAGCCGGCCGTACACCATGGGCCGCACAGTGAACCATTTTCTATTATAGCTTTCCATGTTCTCCGGTGGTGCCACCAACATGAGCCTCTCCACAAGCCAGTCCTTGTGGAGTATACAAGAAAAGCTCCAGATCCTTACTTGGAGTAATACCGGGCTTCCCGACGGCAAAGAAGAGGGGTCCGACTTCAACATATCAAGGCCCATCAATTTTTCGCCAATCACGAGCGGCATTGGGTCCCGACCACTAGCAAATTTCTCTACAATCTCTATTAGGGAGGCATCACCATTGCCAAACCCCTGCGTCAGAAGAGGAAGCGAGCAAAGATACAAAAACTCAAGGCCCTCAAGCAGAAAGCCTTGGGGACATCAAGCCCAGCAAAATAGGTGACAAGGAGGGACAAATCCACCCCTCTGCCATATACAACATCACTCAAAAGTGGGGGCTTCAAGACAAATATCTTTCAAAACCCAAGAAAAAGTGTCCTTTAACACTAGGCATGCATGGCTCCAGCATAATGGGCCACCCCAATATGGCACTAAACTCTTCAGGGAGGGGACATACCTCATTATTTCCAAAGCGGGACACATGATGATTCGGATCCCAAGACTCCAGGGCAGCGAGAATGAAGTGCACATCAAGCTTTACAAACCGGAAGGAGGCGAGCACCCCAAAATGCATGCCATCGAGTTCCCTTTTCTCTAATTTGCCTAGCGAACCGAGCCAAGAGTTCAAGGCATTTTCAAAAGACATGGCCATTTATTTTTTTCGTGAGGAAGCAGTATACAAAGGAAAGTAGGGAAGGAATGATGCAAAGTATGATTCGGAAAGCTCCCTATTAATACAAAAACCGGCCCTTATGACAGTACACCGGCGCCAGGCGCCGAGACCTGCGCCAAACGCAGGGGCCTGCAATAAAGGACGAGGCCACCGTCCCTTTTATGATTCCAAGTACGCACTCTTTAGTGCTTCAGACAGTAGAGTACAGCCTCAATCATTCCAGATTCCAATGCCGCAAGCCGCGCAATTTAAAGCAGTCCGAGTCAGGGCCTCGGGCCGATTTCGGGTCAATCTGTTCAAAATTCAAGCATTCTAGTCCTAGATCGGCGTCCTAAGTCGAGTCTGCATATGCATCAGCAAAAGTTGAATATACTTTGACTTGCGCTTTTTCTAACCAAAAAACCTCAGTCAAAGTGGGGGCTTATAGTTGGTATGTGCACCCGAAAAAATGGGCAAATTTTTTCCAAAATTTTTCATGCATGCATGTAGCTACAAATTTCAAAAGCACACACAAACCATACAAAATTCAATTTTCAACCGTACAAAAACCAATTCTCAGCCATACAAGATCCGAAAAATTCCAAACCTTTCAAAATTCAAAGCCATACAAAGTTCAAATTTCAAATTCAAACCATTCAAAACCCATACAAATACAATCCATACAAAAATCAACCTAGGCAAGCTGGAACTCGCTACCATGCAGGGTCAGTCCGAGTTATTATCAGCCGTAATGTCAACCACAGGCTCCTTGTTCCTGTTTCGGCTCCTATAGCGCTCCAGATCCCGATCCAGCTCTGTGCCAGGGATACCAGGCTCCTGCTCCGAAATACGAAGAGTACCGGGAGAACGATAAGTTCCCTGCTGAAGGGAGGGGTACTGATAAGGCTGCGGCATCGCCATGAACTGGCGCTGCGCCTCAAAAATCTGGGTCTGACGCATCCTCTCCATCTCCTGCCAGTAAGTCCAAGGATCTACACCCCAAGGCTGAGAGCCGCTCGCTTCGAAGTAATAGCCGCACTACTACAATATTGGGTAAAAGAAACGCAAAATATATTACAGTTGATTGAGTTGATAGTTTTATAATCGTTATATGTCGTCTAAGTCAGATAGGCGCTCTCTTTGTGACAAATATATATAACTGGTAGGAAAGCCCACCGTAATCTATTCTAGGTGCATAATATTTAACCCATTAGAAAAATAAAAGAGAACGAGTTACACACCACGCCGTCCTATATACTCTCATTTATTTTTGTTAATTATTTAATTTACTTTAAATTTTTAAACATTAAAAGAGAACTAGCAAGAAGTATTGTTACATAAATCACATTCCCCACATGCATACAACTGTCGAGCACACCGTACATTAATTTATTTTATCATTTTATTTTATTTTAAATTAAACTTATGAACCCTAGCCCAACCCCTTTCCCCCTTCTTCTATCCGCCTCTTTCTCAACTAAATCCTCTCTTAAATCTCTCTTTTGTAGTTTCTAACTAAAAAATTTCTTCTGCATCGATAAAATTAGCGTACAATGATCTGGGTGATAAACCTAAGGTTATATTGTAAGAAATTTTCTACATAGAGGCTATAATCCACAATCAGAAGAGCATAATAGGTACGTGAAATTGCTTGAGAGATGAAATAATTTAACATAATAGGGAGATGACATCGTGACTAATTTTGGTGCCATGAACTGGCGCTGCGCCTCAAAAATCTGGGACTGACGCATCCTCTCCATCTCCTGCCAGTAAGTCCAAGGATCTACACCCCAAGGCTGAGAGCCGCTCGCTCCGAAGTAATAGCCGGGAGGAGGTACAAAAGACCTCGAACTGCTCGCACCCCCAAAAGAATGCCTGGTAGGATCAACATGTACAAAGGGGACAGCTCCCCTATCAGCATCAGAATGCCTCTTATAAGTACCAGCACCAGACCCCTGTCCCAGATCCATGCTCGGCCCTTCCTGCCTCAACGAAGTCTCCACCTGGGGCTCCCTGTCAACAGAACCTCTGCGACCTCGACGGCGCTCCTATACAAATTACAAAATTCAAAATTCAGACATTAAAGTTCAAATTTTTAGAGTACAAAATTTCACAGTCAATGAAAGCACCTCTTTGTCCTGGCCAGAAAGCTTCTGGGTCAGCTTGGCACAATGGCTCTTCAAAGAATCAATTATAAGCATCCAACGACGCACTCTCACCTGAGGCGCCTGCATACAAAATTCAAGATCAATTTCCAGATACACGATTACAATCAGTTTCAAGCAAATACAACAGTACTTACAACTGCATAATGCTCTAGTACAACATCATACGACCTCCGGTGCGGAGGAGAAGCTAGAGGGACGGTCACCTCCACCTGTTCCCCATCCGAGTTCTCATAGCGGATAACCCTGTCAACATAGGGAATGTCCTCGGGGTCGACCTCCTCCTCCTACAAACATTTATACAATGATTCAATTATACAAGAGTACAAGAATACAAGAATACAAGATACAAAATTCAAAGGCTCACCGGCAGTACGAAGCGTACAAGTGGAGCAAGCCTCTTCAAAAGGTCCTCATAACGGCCCCTCCTATCTACAAAGTTCTCCCAAGGGAGACAAGCAACATCGCCCCTAGCATTCAAATAGAGCTGGGCAAGTTCTTCGTCTGGCGCTAACATAGACTCCGGTGGGTCCTTAGGGACAAGCTTGCCCCCCGTACTATGCTGAAGGGACACTCGCTCCCCCAAGTACGACTTATGGCGATACACCCCCGGGAGCAAGACCCGCCGCCCAGATAAGAAGTGGGCACGAGTAGCCAAAACAGGTATAGGCGCACCGACAAAGGGACGCCAAACCACCTACAGAGCAGACAACTCAGGCAACTATACAAGTACAAATACAAAAGGGCAAAACAGTATAAAAGGTTCACCTCATCAACGAGTAATACCTGCCAAGCTCTGCGGGAGGCCGCCAGAGGCATCCTCCTGCGCACTGCTCCTAACCAAGAGGCAGCATACGGGTAAGCTACATCCCCAGTACGAGCCGGGGCCAAAGTCGGGAAGTGCTCGTTCATCCAAATCTTTCAAAAGGCAAACAAAGCATCAATCAAATTCAAGATACAAACATACAAGTACAAGATACAAAGTACAAGGAGTCTCGAATACCTCCAACACACTCCACAAAGCAACAATATTTGGATCGCTCTCCAGCGAAGTCCGAGAGACCCACTTCATCTGATACGAAAGGTGGCTATATGCCAGACCACCCCAGTTGAAGCTCAAAACAGCCCTCAAATCCTGCAAAGCCGTCAGGAAGCAAACATGCACCCGACTGTTCATGCTCGGGGCCGTCACTCTACTCACTAGAGCCAAGAGGAAGAGTCGAACCCTCTACTCCGCAGATATGTCCACGCTATGGATCGCAGCCATGATCACCGTCACAGAAGCGTGGGTGTCATCATTCGCCAAGTCGACAACAGGGCCAAGCAAGTCCCTGACACCACTAGAGTGCCACGTCAGTTCAGAATCAAAAATCACGTTCCTCTCAGAGAAGGGAAGACCCGTGATCATAGAAAACTCAAAAGGGGTGATAGTGATCTCCCCCCATGCCATATGAAAGGTATTGGTAGGATCCCACCACCGCTCCAGCAAGGCCTGTAGCCGGGGTTTGATGCCCGTTCTCCTCTGAGTATCTCCCATGGCACGCCAGAAATCGACCAAGCTCGTCTGCAACCAGATCTCCATAGCCTCCGCGTCAGCACGGACGGCCGTAAAAACTTTGTGAAGGTCCGCCAAGGACCAAAAAGTGCGCAACGGATCTCCATCAGTCTATGGATGAACCGATCAGTTCAAAACCTATACAAGTTCAAAAAAGACAAAGCACAGTACAAGACTCACCAAACCAGCGCGAGGCCGCTAAGACAAATGAAACTCCGGTCGAAACATTAGATCGGAGGGACTCCAGCCAGTGCCAACGAAGGCGGATTCTCTCCGGGGTACCATGCCCGCCTCCGACACGTCAGTCGCAGCGGCTTCATCGTCTGAAGCATCGATCCTCCATGGCAGCTCGAACCACCAAACGTTCGGCAAGCTTTCTCCGAGGGTGACGAGACATACTAAGTTATGCCGAATACAAAATGTCAAGATTCTAAATTGGGGGCTATCTTATACTAGCCCGTACGAAAGTCAAGATTCAAAAATCCCCAGCGGCGGTACAAATTCAGTCGGGGACCTCGACTTAAACATACAAGTTCTACACCAACGCCTAGGCTATCCATGCCAAAGCAGGTACCCGAGCTCTACACCAACGCCTAGGCTAACCATGCCGAAGCCAATATTCAAAATTCTACAACAACGTCTAGGCCATCCTATCCTACTCTCCTACAAGACCCATAAAGGTCCCCAATGAAGTTTTCCTCTACAAATTCCAATGTACAAAATTCAAGCGGACCCAAGCTCCTAGAAAGTCGAAGAATTTCAAGATTTTAAGAGTCAATAAAAAGCTCTTTGATGAGCGACATTTATGTCGCCCTTAAGTTAGGATTTTATGTTAGTTTTTATGCTTTTTTTATAGTTTTTATAGCTTTTTGTGTGAATTTTATAAGTTTCGTTCCATCTTGTGCTTTATAGGTGATTATGATGAAAAGTGATGGAAAACAAGTAGAATCAAGCGAAAACAGGGCTTGTGCGATCGAGTGATGGTTTGTGCGCCCGAACAGAGGAGTGCAAATGGGCATAAGGAATATCCAGTTCTGTGCGGTCGAACGTGCTCTGTTGTTCGGTCGCACAGAATGGATTTTCGGAGGCAGAATGTCTCAAATTTGGAAAGCGGCCACATAGGTCTTCTACTCGACAACACAGGTTTTGTGCGATCGAACGTGCTCTGCTGTTCGGTCGCACAGGATTGATTTTTGGAGGCAGAATGTCTCTAATTTTGGATGCGACCGCACAAGGTCCCAGTGTTTGCTCAAATGATTCTTTTACGTTCGGTCGCACAGAGGGTCTGTGCGACCGAATGGCTGCGCGGGCTACGCTTATTCGAATTTTGGCTTCTATTTGGGGAAACTTAAAAATAGATTTTTCGTTTATATTTGTAAGTGTAGAATTTTAGTTGACATTCTTAGATTCTCAAAGTTAGTTTTTCAGCATTTCTAGAGAGAGAAACTCTTCTCCATTGAAGCATCAATTTGTAATTCTCTAAACTCTTCTTCTAATTTTGTGCAATTCAATTCATTTTCTTAATTCTTGCTTTTGTTGTGATTGTTGATTGTTCTTTAATTCCTTTAATTCTTGAATTCTTCTTGATTTTACTTTAGTTACTTTGATCCTTAATTCTCTTGTTGATTGTTCAATTGATTATTTTAGTCTTTGATTCTCTCTTTCTAATCTTTCAATTCCATATGCTTGCTAGTCTAGAATTAATGGATTTCTTGATTTCTAGTATGGTTAGTGAGTAGAATTAGGTTAGGGAAAGGGGAGAATCTAGGGGCCTAATTAGGGGAACTTGATGATTTGATTGATGAATGATTGATGTGATTAAATTGATTTAGTGCTAGGATTTTCCATGATCAATTGAATAGTAGTTGCAAATGCTAGTTGATTGAATTAGATTGGAATGTATGATTTAGGTTTGGCAAGACATTGTGAGCCTAATTCATGCAAGTGAATGATAATTCCTATTATATGCAAGCTAATCTAGCTTAGGACTATGCGAAAGTTTTTCTATAGGCTAGGTTGCTTCGCTTGCTCTGTCCGAGAGGTGGAGATCACGTCATTTGTTTTCATTCCCCTATGTGCTATTTCATTGCATCATTCATGATTACTAGATGGTAGTTCAGTTTCCCTGATTTCCCTAGACTATCCCCAACTCCCTAACGTTTCCCTTGCTTGATTCAATCTAGTTTAATTCTTAGTTTAGCTTCATAGCGATAATTCAAATCAAACTTCTTGTTCGAACTAGCTTGACATTTAAACTCGAGAACCATCGTTTCTTTGGGACGATCCCTTTACTTTCCACTATAGTTCATATAGTTGATTTTTCTAACGGTTCTATAAATTTTGTTTGATTGAGGCGTTGATCTTTCAACGACGGAAAAACCCCTTATCAAAATGGCGCCGTTGCCGGGGAGCGGTTGTTGTTTTTGAGTTTAAGTTGAGACTAGTTCATTATTAGAAAATACAAAAACATTACAATTTAGCTTAGCTTTCTTCTTCCTTGGCATTGCTCACGGTTTTCTTGAGTTTGTATGCTTGTTAGGGGGCGTGCTCGTCAAAGGACCCTCCATCCTCTTGACCTCGAATTGGAGAGGAAACTTAGGAGACTAAGGCGTGTACGGTCTAGCTCATCAAGCCATAACATATTCGAAACGTTGAGTGTTGGTGAGGAACAACAGTAGAGTGAGCAAGTTTTTGAGAATATGGCGCTCCCGGTTAAGAACTTGGGAATACCGGGGGCATTCGAAGCTACATGAGGTATTCAATCCCCAACAACAAATGCCAATAACTTTGAGATCAAGCCCGCCTTGATCAATTTGGTCCAAAGCCACCCCTTTTGTGGGAAGAGTAATGAATCACCTCACGAACATCTCAAACAGTTCGAGCACTATTGTGACACAATCAAGCATAATGGTGTCACATCGGATTACGTGAGGTTGAGATTGTTTCGGTTCTCTCTACTTGGGCGAGCAAGTGATTGGCTTGACAAGGAGGTCAAGCCTAACTCACTTCGCACTTGGACCGAGGTGATGAGTGCATTCTTAAACAAATTCTATTCGCATGGGAAGACGGCGGAGTGTCCCCACAAGATTCAATCCTTTGAGCAAAGGCGAGATGAGTCACTCTTCGAAGCTTGGGATCGTTTTGAGGAGTACCAAAGGGAATGCCCTCACCATGGGATCCCTAAATGGTTGTTGCTTAAAACATTCTACTTGGGGTTGAGCCCAAGTTCAAAGCCAAGTCTTGATGTGGGAGCGGGAGGCCCCATCATGAACAAAACCGAGGATCAAATATAGGTAATCATTGAGGATGTAGTTCAAAACTACCAATCTTGGCATGTAGGCACAAGGAATTATGATGGCAAAGGTAGAAGTGATGATGGTAAGGGTTCGGTGTACGCCATGGAGCAAGCACGGATGATAGAGAAGCTTAGCTCGCGATTCGAGAAGCTTGAAAACACACTAAGCCAACCGCCATCACCATCTACAATTCCACCTCCTTCGGCCACTCTTCTCAATAAGGGGAAGAGCAAGGTTAGTTCTTATGATACAATGCCTCCGGGCACTTCCTTTTGCGACAATTGCCAAGACTTTAGTCACTCCCCCAATGCATGCCCCTTAGTTCATAACTTGTCTTTTGTGGATTATGGCCCTTCGTATGAAGGCGATTTTGATGTAGAGTATGTTAATGCCTTACATGAGAGGTCTAGGAATGATAACCCTAACAATCAAAATTTTGATAGGAAACCTAGAGGGCCCTATATGTATGGTTCCCATCAAGGCTATGGCCAAGGAAGTGGGTATGATAGCCAAAATCGAGGTGGCTATAAAGAACAAGGGTATCAAAGCCAAGCGCCCTATGGTCAACCTCAAGGTTTTGGCAATCAAGGCCAATACAACCAAGGGAGTTATAATCCCAACCATCAAGGTGGAGGGGGTTATAACTACTCTTATGGGAAATTTAGGGGTGCCTCAAGTGGGGGTTATCCTTTGAACTCGAGAGGTCCTTATGGTGAATCTCAAATCCCACCTCCCGGATTCAATGGACCGAGGACCTTTGGCAACCAATATCAAGCAAACCTTAGTGGTTATGGCATTGCACCCCCACCACTCCCGCCTCTCAAGTCTAATCTTGAGGCTCTCATGGAGTCGTTTGTGGGGACGCAAGCCAAGAAGAATGTCGAGTTTGAGGATGGATTCAAGCAATCCACCACTCAATTGAAGATGATTGAAAACCAATTAGCTCAACTTGTTAATACCATTAGGGAAAGTCATGCGAATGCTAGTCTCCCACCCCAAAGTCATGCTCCAAAGAAAATGAATGCCATAGTGACAAGGAGTGGGAGGATTTTAGATAATGTTCCTAGAGCTAATAAGGTTTCTAAGCCCAATGGAAAGGATCAAGAGGGAGTCATTCAGTCTAGTGACAATGATGTGGTAGAAGAGGAGCCTCCCATCAATGATGAAGGTGAAACTCCTATACCAAAGGAGGCAACTCTCCTACCTCTCCCCACTCCTAAACTTCCCTATCCCCAAATATTCATAAGGCACAAGTTGGATGTGCAATTCTCTAAATCCTTGATGTTCTTCAAAAATTGCACATCACTCTCCCCTTTACGGACGCATTGAAACAAATGCCTACCTACTCAAGGTTTCTCAAGGAAATCTTGAGTGGGAAGCGGGATTGCGACGTAAAGGAGACGGTGAACCTCACCGAGAATTGTAGTGCTATCATTCTTAACCAAATGCCACCCGAACTCAAAGACCCGGGTAGTTTTTCTATCCCTTGTGCTATCAAGGAGCTTGAAATAAGCAATGCCTTGTGTGATTTGGGTTCTAGCGTTAGTCTAATGCCTTATTCGGTGTTCTCCAAGCTTGAAGTTGGTGATCTTGTCCCAACTAACATCACCTTGCAACTTGCCGACCGTTCGGTCAAGTACCCTATTGGCAAGGTTGAGGATGTACCCTTGAGAGTTGGTGGATTAGTGATCCCCGTCGATTTTGTAGTCCTAGACATAGATGAGGACGTGCATGTCCCTATTATTCTAGGCCGCCCATTCTTGGCTACGGCAGGGGCCGTTATTGATGTCAAGCAAGGGAACATTACTTTGAAAGTTGGGAAGGATAGTTTGTTTTTTGACTTGAATAAGGCCATGCGTTATCCTAGTTCCACAAATGAGAAATGTTTCTTGGTGGACTCTTTTGATCCCATAGTGAATGACATGCATGAGCACTTTCTCACCACTAATGATCCACTTGAGCTTGTTCTTTTGAATAGACATGGCTTAGGTACTTTAGGGATCGAAGTGGCTAACTACGAGGAGCTCTTGGATGCCCAACTACCTTGCGCTCAACCCGAGAAATGCATGCTTGTGTTGGATAGGAAAGAACCTTTGGATGAAGCCCGAATTGGTAAGGAAGCTCCCAAGGTAGAGCTAAAACCTCTACCTTCAAGCTTGAGGTACGCATTTCGCGGTCCAAACTCTTCTTACCCCGTGATTATCAATTCCTCTTTAGATGATGAGCAAGTGCTCAAGCTCACTCATGTCTTGAAACGTCATCAAAGGGCTTTGGGCTACACTATTGGTGATTTGAAAGGTGTTAGCCCAACCCTTTGCATGCATCATATAGAGCTTGAGGACAATGCCGTCCCACATCGGGAGAGGCAAAGAAAACTTAATCCACCTATGGGAGAGGTGGTTAAGAAGGAAATAATGAAGCTTTTGACGGCAGGGATTATCTATCCTATTTCTAATAGTCGATGGGTATCCCCGGTCCATGTGGTTCCAAAAAAAAGTGGGATGACGGTAGTCAAGAATTCACATGGAGAGCTCATTTCCACCCGGACGGTAACCGAGTGGTGCATGTGTATTGACTATCGCCAACTTAATCTTTCCACTAAGAAAGACCACTTTCCTCTACCATTTATTGATCAAATGCTTGAACATCTAACCAAACACAAGTATTTTAGATTTCTTGATGATTATTCCGGGTTCTTTCAAATCCCCATAAACCTGGAAGACCAAGAGAAAACTACATTTACTTGCCCTTATGGGACTTTTGCCTACAAGAGGATGCCATTCGGGCTTCGCAATGCCCCCGGGGCGTTCCAAAGGTGTATGATGAGTATTTTTGGTGATATGCTCGAAGAAGAAATGGAGGTGTTCATGGATGACTTTTCGGTGGGATGATCCACCTATGATGAATGCCTCATCAATCTTAGGAAGTGCCTTGCGAGGTGTGAGAAAGTCAACTTAGTGCTCAATTGGAAAAAATGCCACTTCATGGTGGAGGAAGAAATTGTTCTAGGGCACAAGGTCTCTCACCATGGGATTGAGGTAGATCGAACGAAAATCGATGTCATAGAGAAGTTGCCTCCCCCGGTGAATATTAAGGGGATCCGGTCCTTTCTTGGGCATGCGGATTCTATAGGCGATTCATTAAAGACTTTTCCTCGATTGTTCGACCTCTCACTAACCTCCTCCAAAAGGAGTGTGACTTTCACTTTGATTCCGCATGTCTCAAGGCCTTTAACACAATCAAGAGTGCCCTTATTTCTACTCCTATAGTTCAAGCTCTGGATTGGTCTCTACCTTTCGAGTTGATGCGCGACGCAAGTGATTTCTTGGTTGGGGGAGTTCTTGGTCAACGAAAGGACAAAAATCTCCATGTGATCTATTATATGTCAAAGACTCTTAATCAAGCTCAAGCCAACTACACCACGACCGAGAAAGAATTTCTTGGCATTGTGCATGCATTTGAAAAGTTTAGGACCTATTTGGTAGGGTCAAAGAAAATTGTGTACAAAGATCATGTGGCTATTCGCTATCTTATGGCAAAAAAGGAGGCTAAACCGAGACTCATTCGTTGGGTGCTACTCCTTTAAGAATTCGACATTGAGATTAGAGATAAGAAAGGAGCCGAGAATGTGGTGGCCGACCACCTATCTAGGCTAGAACTTGGGAGTGTGGCTCCGGATGATGTCCCCATTGAGGATTCTTTGAGAGATGATACCTTGTACATGGTTGGGAGTTCTAAACTCCCTTGGTTTGTTGACATAGTGAATTACTTGGCTTGTGGGGCGATCCCCGAAGATCTCACCACTCAAGAGCGCCGCAAGTTGAAGTATGATTCTAGGCGCTATATTTGGGATGAGCCCACATTGTTGAGACGGTGCCCGGATGGCCTTTTAAGGAGGTGTGTTCCGGATGAGGAGTTCCCTAGTCTTCTTCGTATGTGCCACTCCTCCCCTTGTGGTGGGCATATGGGAGGTGATAGAACCGCTTCCAAGATTCTTCAAAGCATGTTGTGGTGGCCTACCCTTTATCGGGATGCTTGGGCATTTGTCAAGTCTTGTGATCGTTATCAAAGAACGGGTAATATTTCCAAAAGACATGAAATGCCACAAAATCCTATCCTAGAGTTGGAGGTGTTCGATGTGTGGGAAATAGACTTCATGGGTCCATTCCCTTTTTCTTATGGCAACCTCTACATTCTTGTAGCGGTTGACTATGTTTCCAAGTGGGCGGAAGCCATTGCATCTCCCACTAACGATCAAAAAGTGATAGTCAACCTCTTCAAGAGGATCATCTTTCCGCGTTTTGGGGTTCCTAGGGCTTTGATTAGTGATGGGGGGGTCCCATTTTGCCCATGGTAAGTTTAAGGCTCTCTTGCGGAAGTATGGTGTTCATCACAAAGTTGGTGTGGGCTATCATCCTCAAACTAGCGGGCAAGTGGAAGTCACCAATAGGGAGATCAAGTCTATCTTGGAGAAGTCGGTTGCCAAGAACCGCAAGGATTGGTCAATCAAACTTGATGACGCCTTATGGGCGTATAGAACGGCTTTCAAGACGCCAATTGGGATGACTCCTTACAAACTTGGTTATGGAAAGAATTGCCACTTGTCAGTGGAGCTTGAGCACAAGGCCATATGAGCCATCAAAACTTTGAATTTTGAGCTCACTATTGCGGGTGAGCGGCGATTGCTCGATCTCCATGAGTTAGAAGAGCTCCGCATGAATACCTATGACTCCGCGAGCATCTACAAGGCGCGTTCTAAACAATATCATGACGCCAAGATTGAGAAGAGAGAGTTCAAGGAGGGGGAGAAGGTCCTCCTTTATAACTCTCGCTTGAAGTTGTTCCCGGGAAAACTAAAATCCTGGTGGAGCGGTCCGTTCGATGTTGTTCGGGTTTTCCCCCATGGTGCTATCGAGATTCGGAATGATGATTTCGGGTCCTTCAAAGTGAATGGGCATCGTCTCAAACACTATTACTTGGGAGACTCTATTGGATCTTTTGCTACCTTGGACCTCAAGGACCCCCCATGAATTTGGGGGGATCCGTCAAGCTAATGACGTTAAACGAGCGCTTTCGGGAGTCACCCCGCGGCTTCTTTGCATGCTTTTGGTTTAGTTTCGTTGATGTGGGTTCCCACTTTCCACCTATGACTTGTTCGTCGATATTTTGGTGAGTTTGTTCGGTTTTTACCGGTTCTTTGCGGGACGGGCATCTTGCATATGGGGCATTTGGTTGGATGGGTAGCTTTGCCCCTCCTTGCTTAGTTTTAGTCCTTGAGGATATGGCCTAATTCTAGCTTGGGGGGAGTTTTGTTGTGTAGTTGCCTATTTGTGATGCTCATGTCTTGGAAACCATACCATTATGTGCACTTGTATATGTTAGTTTCTTTGTTTTTAGTTTGTTTTTAGTTTCTTTTCTTTTCGTTTGTTTTGTTTGATTCTTTTTGTTTTCTTATTTTGGTGTGTTTTCTTATTCTCTTCCTTTTTCTTTCTTTTTCTTCTTTTTCCTTTCCTTTTGTCAAGGCAAGTTTTTCTAGGTTTTCTTAGGCAATATTCTTGATTTGGGCAAATAAAATTGGAACTTGTAGACTAGAATGCTTTTATTCCCAATTGGTAAATGTTTACACGGTTTTTAATGTCTTGGGTCGAATTTAGGATTTGGTGTTAAGGAAGTTGGTTAGAACTTTGGGTAGCATGCGTCTTGAACCCTTGGCTTGTGGTAAGATGGTGTCGATCTCTCTAGTGATTTGAAACCGGAGAGAGTGGTATTTGCTCCCATGTGAGGTTCATGTTCAAATTAGCCCAAACACATATACATATATTTTGAGTGGCATGGATCCTTGGCATTGACTTTCTTACTTCCCGAATTTGACTATTTCCTTCCCAAGACCGCGACCGAACTACTTTAGGGGACGATAGAGGCATTTCTTTCGGTGACTATTTTTCTTTTTAGTTTAGGACTTTATTTTCTATTTTTCTCATATGTTTTTGTTTGCATTTGCCCCCTTGCTAGCCATTTGAGCCTTGACCCTTCATTTCTTATGAGCACATTACAAGCCTAATAGCCTTTGTTTTGTTTTCACCCTTAGAAGTGATAGTGAAGCTTAGAGGTATGATGCTTGTTAGTTTTTGAATGATTATGCATATTTGAGGAATGATGAATGGCAAAGTTTGGGAAATATGTTGTATATAGTGAATAAGTGATGCAAAGCAAAAATGAGAAATAAAAGTTTTGAAAAAGCCAAAAATAGAGAAAAACAAGGCATGAGAAAAGTTTCAATTGAAACACAAAAAAAAAAGAGAAAATCAAATCAAGAAAAGTGCAAAAAGAGTTGTAGTTTAGAATTGTTGTTGAATAAGCTTGGGGGTACCCCAAATAAGTGGTATGAGTTTGTATTTGGTTCAATATGCTTGAGTTGAGTTCTATCATTGCGCTTCACTTTAGGTATGAGCACCAAATTACCAAATTTGTTCCACACCTTACCCCTAGCCTACGTTACGCCCTGAAAGTCCTCTTGACCCTTTAGATTTAAGTCATTGTCGGTGGAGGGAGGATTTGGTCAAGTTTATGGAATGGGATTGTCATGCTAAGATGTCGGGTAGCCTATCTTATTTTCTCCGGCGCCTTCGCGGTGTCTCGAGACGCTGCTCTCAAGGGTGGAAAAGATCTAGAGATTTGACGTGGTATGCTCGGTTGAAGGGGAATTGATTAGTGTTCACCCTTAGTTCGCTTTGCTTAGCACTTGAATCTTTCACTCGATTTAGGACATTAGTTAGCGTGTACTCATTTATTTGATTGGTAATATTAGTGTTCTTTTATACTCGTTCCATAATAAAGGCCCTATCTTGGATTTTGTAGTTTAATTTCTTTTCTTTTCTTTTCTTTTCTTTCTTTATTTTCTTGGTATGTGCTTTTCATTTTTAGTCTTGCCTTGATTAGATTTGCTGTTTTTTTGTTTTTGTCAGTTTTTAGAATTCGATTAGTTGATCATTCTTTCCTAGTTGAGTTTAGTTTGGTAGAGACTGGCAAACACTTAGCTTGGGGGAGTTTGATGAGCGACATTTAAGTCGCTCTTAGCTTAGGATTTTATGTTAGTTTTTATAGCTTTTTTGTGAATTTTATAAGTTTCGTTCCATCTTGTGCTTTATAGGTGATTATGATGAAAGGTGATGAAAAACAAGTAGAATCAAGCCAAAACAGGGCTTGTGCGATCGAGTGATGGTTTGTGCGGCCGAACAGAGGAGTGCAAATGGGCATAAGAAATATCCAGTTTTGTGCGGTCGAACGTGCTCTATTGTTCGGTCGCACAAAATGGATTTTTGGAGGCAGAATGTCTCAAATTTGGAAAGCGACCGCACAGGTCTTCTACTCGACAACACAGGTTTTGTGCGATCGAACGTGCTCTGTAGTTCGGTCGCACAAGATTGATTTTTGGAGGGAGAATGTCTCTAATTTGGGATGCGACCGCACAAGGTTGCCTACTCGACCGCACAAGAGTTGTGCGCCCACACAAGCCCTTTCGTTCGAGCGAATCATACTGCAGAGGAGATATGAGCCAAAGAGACCCCATTCGACCGAACAGGGTTCCTCGTTCGGTCGCACATGACGAAGGAAGTGTTCTTTGCTGCCTTCGCTCGCACAGGTCCCAGTGTTTGCTCGAATGATTCTTTTACGTTCGGTCGCACAGAGGGTCTGTGCGACCGAATGGCTGCGCGGGCTGCTCTTATTCGAATTTTGGCTTCTATTTGGGGAAACTTATAAATAGATTTTTCATTTTTTTTGTAAGTGTAGAATTTTAGTTGACATTCTTAGATTCTCAAAGTTAGTTTTTCAGCATTTCTAGAGAGAGAAACTCTCCTCCATTGAAGCATCAATTTGTAATTCTCTAAACTCTTCTTCTAATTTTGTGCATTTCAATTCAATTTCTTATTGATTGTTCTTTAATTCCTTTAATTCTTGAATTCTTTGTGATTTTACTTTAGTTACTTTGATCCTTAATTATCTTGTTGATTGTTCAATTGATTGTTTTAGTCTTTGATTCTCTCTTTCTAATCTTTCAATTCCATGCTTACTAGTCTAGAATTAATGGATTTCTTGATTTCTAGTATGATTAGTGAGTAGAATTAGGTTAGGGAAAGGGGAGAATCTAGGGGCCTAATTAGAGGAACTTGATTATTTGATTGATGAATGATTGATGTGATTAAATTGATTTAGTGCTAGGATTTTCCATGATCAATTGAATAGTAGTTGCAAATGCTAGTTGATTGAATTAGATTGGAATGTATGATTTAGGTTTGGCAAGACATTGTGAGCCTAATTCATGCAAGTGAATGATAATTCCTATTATATGCAAGCTAATCTGGCTTAGGACTATGCGAAAGCTTTTCTATAGGCTAGGTTGCTTCGCGTGCTCTATCCGAGAGGTGGCGAGCACGTCATTTGTTTTCATTCCCCTATGTGCTATTTCATTGCATCATTCATGATTACTAGATGGTAGTTCATTTCCCCCGATTTCCCTAGACTATCCCCAACTCCCTAACATTTCCCTTCCTTGATTCAATCTAGTTTAATTCTTAGTTTAGCTTCATAGTGATAATTCAAATCAAACTTCTTGTTCGAACTAGCTTGACATTTAAACTCGAGAACCATAGTTTCTTTGGGACGATCCCTTTACTTTCCACTATAGTTCATATAATTGGTTAGTCTAGCGGTTCTATAAATTTTGTTTGATTGAGGCGTTGATCTTTCAACGACGGAAAAACGCCTTATCACTCTTCTCCCCAGTAAAGCATATCCTCAGCGGGTCAACTCCGGGTATTCGAAATTCAAAATTCAAAATTTTCGATGCCAAGCTCTGTCCTAAACCAAAGGCGGAAAAGCGATGCAAGTACAAATTAGAGTCGTCAAGCCGCACGGAGGTAGACTCTATCCTTTTTCTAACGCTTGTCTTATGCAGGTAACGGCGTACAAAGAATGGTCTTGATTACAGAGCATCTTGACCATTCTCCGTCCCTTTCCAAATACTTTGACTTGCGCTTTCCTAACCGAAAGCTCAGTCAAAGTGGGGGCATCTGTAGACACCAAAATTGTGTCTCCCCTAGAGTCCAATGACGATATCGCCAATAGGTTTAGGCGATTGATTTCCATGTATAAGCCACCAGTTGCAAAGGACATAATTCAATTCTATTTTGAACTATCGTTCAAAATTCAAGTACAAATCTTAAAGCCAACACAATTCCAATCCAAACAAATTCTAATTCCAAAAATCCAACTCCAATTAATAATTCTAATCCATACAAGTTCAATTCCTAAGTTCAATTTCTATTCCAAACTTCCAATTCAAAGATACAAGCCTTGGGTCCAAATTCGAACCTCGGGTTCCAATTCAAGCCCAAACACATTTCCAAAATACAATTTCAAAATCCAAGTTCAATATCAAGAAACTGATTCCACCATCATTCTTTGTGGCACTTTTCCACTCAAAATCATATAAGGAAAGTCCAATTCGGGATCCGGCCCCAAAATCGAGCATTCCGGGCGCCGACCCGTAAAACCGAGTGAAACCTGTACAAATCAGCAATCTCAAGAAGCTTCCTCAAAAATATATCTTTCAAATACATAAATATCCATTCCTTAACCTCCAAGCAAAATGAAGGAGAAGGAACAAAGAGCATCTTTTGCAAACCGCCAAAACGCTCAAAAGGACAAAAGCGACGCGCTGGCTTGTGCCCGCTGTTCTGTGCCACGTCAGCGGCGCCTGACGCAGGGCCAGCGCCTGGCGCAGCTTTTCCCTAATCCCAGAAAGATTTCCTATAAATATCCCCCTTTTTCTACGAACAAATGGGGCAAGAATCACTAAATTCCGAGTAGCGAAGCTCTGCCAACTTCAAAACTCTTCAAAATCCAATATTCAAATCCTTCAATGTTCAAGCTTGAAATCCTTCAATATTCAACATAAAATCTCTAAAAAACACACTCATTCAATCATTTCAAAATACAAGTTCAATGTTCTAATGTCCTAAGCAATTTGGGAGTCCAAGCTTGGAAATCGATCAACACCTAAATCTAGGTATGTTTCCGAGGACTCTCAAATCAAAGTTTCTACCTTTCTAATTTCAAGTTTACTAATCCTATGATGTTCTTGTGTTGATTAATACACACTTGAACTAGGATATGTCAAGAAGGAGTAATCTTTGAGGGGATTTCATACTTGAAACCCCCCTCAAATGATCATCCAAACTCCTACAAGTTTCAAGTTTGGATCTTTATGCTTTGTATTCAAAAAACATAATTAGTAAGGTTGATACTTTTACTCTTAAAAGTGTCACTTACAACAATCACATACTCTTACAAAATCAACACTTTCTATGATACAAATACAAATTTTCAAGATTCAATGATGTTTAAGGTTGTTTGTATTCACTTCCTTAAACTAGAATCATTTTCAAACCATGGAGTAATCAAAGGTGAGGCCTTTTCAATGTTAAAAGGTCTAATCTTTGAGATTCAAGACTCCATTTTTCAATATTCAAGTTCAAGTTTCCAAATTTCAAGATTCAATGATGTTTAAGGTTGTTTGTAATCACTTCCTTAAACTAGAATCATTTCAATACTTGGAGCATATCAAAGATAAAATCTTTTCAACATTAAAATATCCAATCTTTGAGATTCAAAACTCCTTATTTCAATATACAAGTTCAATGTTCAATATTCAACCTTTCAAGTTCAATTTCTATGTTCAAAATCTAAGACACTTTAGGTTGAGCAATTTGACCTAAAGTTAAGATTTTAGTTTTGAATTTGTGTCGGACGCACTTATTCTTAAGGAGTCGTTTGGCGTTCGGATCTCATGTGCTATAGTTCAAATTCAATATCGCACTTTTCAATTATATATGCACTTCAATATCGCAATTTCAATTGTGATTTTCAATATTGCACCGTTCAATTTCGCACTTTCAATTATGCAACTTTACTTGCCTAGTCTTTCTAGGGAAAGTGGTTTCGCACCTAGTCCCTTTCTAGGTGGTGATGTACTTTACTAATTATGCACTCATTTTCTATTGTGATGTTGCTTTACTTGTTTATTGCTTTCATCACCTCACATGCTAAATACAATAAAATACAAGGTTACACCACGCTTAACGAAGATAATTTCTTGGACAAACCGATCTTAGGTTCCCTTAAATTAACTTTAAAGCAAAGTGGTCACGATACAAAGTAGAAATTCTATTTGTTCAAAGTACTAAATCCAAACCCACATAGTGTCATAACTAGGGTTATTCGAAAATGTTTTGTGCCATGCATTTGAATAATTTCTAAAGCTCGCGGAATGAGCATCTCGTTCCCTTGCCCGGATCTCACCCATCCGTTTCTAAGATTCAATGCCTTATTCTAATAGAGTCACTTTTTGGTCTTTCCAAACGGGACCCTTAAAAATGTTTGGTGGCGACTCCTTCAAAATCCAAAAATACAAAGGTTCTAAAACCTCCCTCGTAGGGGAAACTACAGAACGTACGAAAAAAACCCCCTACAAACACGAACAAGAACTCCATGTGTAGTGCCTCTACCATACTCCACCGACACATTCAGATTTGCCTTGATTCTGTTAACTTAGAACTTTCACAAGGTATTTTCGCTTTTATGGAAAAACTCACTTTGGAGGCATAGAGAGATTTAGGGTTCTCTAGGTATCTAGGGTTTGAGAGTATAATAATTGTGTAGAAAAGGAATAGGTTAATAAATTAACCTAGGTTATTAGTTGGGTGTACCACCCAAGGCATGAAGCCTTGTGGCCGGCCAACACATTAGCCCGCAAGCATGCGCCCAACACTGAGCCTTGGGCCGCGCCCAAGCAAGCGGCTGGCGATGCTGCTGCTGCTATTCCTTCCACTCGCCCCACGCGTGCATCACGGCCAAGCCATGGTCTTGCTGTCGCTCCTGCTGTTTTTCTACCTTGCGCCCAGCCGCCCATGGGCCTTGGGTGCTTCGTGAACTCGGCTCATGTGTTGCTCCTCGTATGTGTTCCGATGGCCTTTCAGCCCATGCTTATCGTATAGTAATTTGACGATCCAATGTCGTACGATACGATTATTTGTTTTGCCTAGCTCACGAATATAGGGAATACGATATACGATTCTGATCCAACGTCTTATTGTATATTTATGCTTTTCGAATTAATTACCTGAAAAGCCATTAAATGAATTTCCGATTCAATTAATCCAACAATTTATTTTATGCCAATGGTGTGACCTTGTAGGTTCAGTCATGAGTAAGTTTTAAGCCTAATAAGGATTAGAACTCACTAATCGGAAGGTATACTCCAGCTAATTGTTCCGATCACTTGATCTCATTGAATTAATTATTCTATAATTAATCTGAACCTTAGTATTGGAGAAATGCACCTTCGATGAAGGACACATTTCCTTCAGTCTCCCACTTGTCCTTTAGACAAGTGTGCATTCTAATTCCTTTGTCTCTTAGTGTTACTTACTGAACATAAGGAAAGATCCAAGCAATCCTTATTAGGTCTAGAAGTGTTTCTCGAATTACTGAGTTCAACTGTTAAACTTTTACAGATGGTTTAGCCTTAACCTATCTGAGCACGTCCATGTATTTTCACAGTATCTAAGTCTTCGAGAGGCCTTGTACAACAACAACACCATATCTTATTAAAGATAGGAGGACAAACCCTTCTTGTAACTTATGAACAACTTACTTTGATTCATAGCTAGCCTGAATACTGCTTTTATAGTCTCCTTTTACGGTGCAACGTTTAGCGAGCATCAAAGCAAACTAATTCTCAAATAAGCAGCCATAACTACTCAAGTTTTGAGAAATAGGTTTCAATCACCATTAATGAGAACGACTTATGAAATTACTTTAATATCTTAAAATGTTCTCATGGTCAATCCTATAAGAATTCCAATAAGTATCTATGCAAATGATTTCTGACATCCATGTCCCTTCTAGTTCAAGAGACTGAACTATAAATCAACTTGCAATCTAATCTTCATTAGTCATTATTCGTCTAACCATACAATGACCCTGATTAGGGATCCTTTGTGATTAAATATTCAAGATCACTTATGGGCATTTCTTTATCAAAGACTCCAATCTTGATATCCCATTTGAATAAGTTTGAATCACTTTGACTTCATCATTTAATTCTAAACCATGATTAACTGAAATATGAAATACAATTTCATAAATGATAAATGTTTAAACTAAATACTACTCCCTCCGTCCCGGAATACTTGACCCGTTTTCCTTATCGGGCCGTCCCTTAATACTTGACATGTTTCTAAAAATGGAAATATTCTAACAATATTATATTATTTCTCACTCCACCCCTATTAACCCACCTACCCCCTACTCCATACAAAAAATAATTAAAATTCATCCCCTACTCTCCCCCAACCCCACCTCTTAACCCACCTCCCACTAACTACATTAAAATAATACCCCACTATCAACTACAACCTATTAAATTAAATAAGTCAATCCAAGTCCCTTAAACTCTGTGCCGGTCAAACCGGGTCGAGTATTCCGGGACAGAGGGAGTATCCAATTTATTTGCCTCTAACCCAAAATTAAAACATTTAATGTCTTTCAGATATGGTTTTTTTACACAATACTTAAAACATTCGTGGAACTCATACTTGATTCCATTTCTACATATGAGTGTTGTATCTCATTCGTTGTAGAGGTTTATTTTATAAAACTTTGCTATTTTTAGCATCTTTTCTATCGAAAGCCTTTTGGTGTAAGATGAAAAGATCTTTGAATATGTTTATAGAATGATCTAGTCTTTCATTGCTTTTAGAATGATTCTCATATTGAATATAGAAAACCATCCAGATAGCAGACTTGTGATCAACCTGAGTTTATTGAAGAACTCCCAATACAAACGATTCCCTTTAATTGCTTCTTAGGAAATAATGAATTCATTTTTATAATGTCTCATTGCAAATGATTTTTCCCTTTTCGGAATACTCCAACCAGTTCAAAGAGATGGGGGAGATTCATCTTTCGATTGATAACTTGGAAACTAATCATTAATTCAGTTTCCCATGCATCACGTATGGTTTTGAACCTATGTTACCACCTTTTAATCACGATGCTTAATTGCCCGTGTATGATTGTGTTTTTCCTAACAAACATATCCAACTTTTTCTTAGGCCATGCATGTAGCATAAAAAGTTCAGTTCATCTTCATTTCCTCTTATCAAGTGCTCATCCTACATGTCCAAAGGTATTGGATGTCCTTGATATTATTCTAATGATCTTTGATTTTAGGTCAAGGGAGATTGGTATAAGCTTGTCATGATCTAACACTCACGAATTATCTTGGCGATCTATATATCACACCATACATGATTGATTGTAACGCAAAAGCCATTAGAAATTTCAAATCTATCCATGTAACTTTTAGCTCATTCTGTTTCACGAGATACAGAATCTTGCTAAAATCTTCGCATTGCGATGTGATATAAGGTAAAGGTTCCTCTTCAAGGTCTTTCATGTTTAACTGTAGCAATAACATCCTAGCTTTACACTTATTTATTGAAGGAAATAATTCCCTTCGTCCAAGTATGCATTCAATGCTAAGTCTAATAAATGCGGTTCAGTATTAATTAATTATACAAGTTAATAATTCAGTGAGATCAAGTGAACTGTATGCCTAGCTAGAGGTCGCTTCAGTTCAAGTGGAATTAATAATATTAATCCACAACTTACTCTTGACTGAACCCGTAGGGTCACACAAATAGTACGTGAACGGATCAAGTATTAAAGTGAATTAAATACTCCATTTATGGATATTCGGAATCGACGGATCTCGGTTCCAGTGGGAGCTGAAATCTTCAAAAGGCAAATTATGAATACTCCGGAAACGATGATATTGCCGGAAACGGAAATATGGATCGTATCGGAAATATAAATATTATCCAAGTCGTAGATGTTGCCTGAAAAGGAAACATGGTACGTATCGGAAATGGAAATATTGCCGGAAACGGAAATATTGCCGGAATCGGAAATCTTAAATATTTGTTCGAAACGTAAATTAATTCCGGAATCGGAAGTATTAAATATTGTTCGAATCAGAAATTAGTTCCGGAATCGGAAAATAAATCGGAAGCGCGACGTACGAAATAAACATCGGACGAGCATGCTAGATGCAAGGCCTAGCGCGAAGCTAGACCCGCGCCTAGCGAAGCCCGCGCAAAGCGAGAAGCAACAGCAGCAGCCTGCCTAGTAAGGCAGCCCCAGCCAAGCACAAGGCAAGGCTAGGCCCAACCGAGCAAGGCAAGGCCAGCAGCAGCAGCGCCCACGTTGTGGGCCGCGTGACTACTTGCTGGGCCGAGCCCCGTGCGGACACAACAGCGCCCCTCGTGGGCTGCTCGTGTGTGTGGTTCGTGCAAGCCTCGAATCCTTGATTGCTTAGGATTTGTCCGATTAGATTATTTTCCTAAAACTACTAAAGTTAGTTGTTTAACTACACACTAAAAACAAAGGTTTAATTTAAGTCTAATTCTAATTGAATTAGATAAATTGAATCCTAGTAGGTTTCTAGTTCCGATAATTCTACCCTATAAATAGGTGATGAAAATCACAATTTATATACATCATATTCTCAAGTATTCATATAGTTTTAAGATTAAACTAAGCTTATTAATTTGCCAAAATAATTAAGTACGAATAACATAAAACCTTAGGCTAAATTCTAGTTAATTGAATCTAAGGCGGATCCGAACATGCTGTGGACAATCTACGGAGTGAAGACACTTGGAGTCCTAAACTTCTTCTTGTTCGGTTTGGGAGCAGCTAGGGAAGGCACGCGTCACATGTATGTATCCTAGATTATGCTAATTGACTATGTGGCAATTAATTTGGATTCCTGGTTTTATGGTTTTTCCGCATGAAATATATATGTTTTATATTTGTCATACAGCGCGTCTTCTGTGAGACAAGTCACACCATCAACTTGATGGTGTGACGAGCGCGAAACCAATAGCGTACCTCCTCTAAAACTATATAAAAAAAAGTAACAGATCTAACCTATAGAAGTAACATAACTAAACTAAAAAAGTACCTCCTCTAAAATTATATATATAAAAAGTAACATGTCTAAACTATAGAAGTAACATACCTAAACTAAAAATGTGCCTTTCCTAAAACTATTCCGTATAAAAAAAAGTAACATATCTAAACTATAGAAGTAACATATCTAAACTAAAAAAGTACCTCATCTAAAATTATAAAAAAAAAGTAACATGTCTAAACTATAGAAGTAACATACCTAAACTAAAAAAAATACCTCCTCTAAAATTATTTTTTAAAAAAAGTAACATGTCTAAACTATAGAGGTAACATACCTAAACTAAGAAGGTATCTCCCCTAAAACTATTCCGTGAAAAAAAGTAACATGTATAAACTATAGAAGTAACATAACTAAACTAAAAAAGTACTTCCTCTAAAATTATATAAAAAAAAGTAACATGTCTAAACTATAGAAGTAACATACCTAAACTAAGAAGGTATCTCCCCTAAAACTACTCCGTATAAAAAAAGTAACATGTATAAACTATAGAAGTAACATACCTAAACTAAAAAAAGCACCTCCTCTAAAATTATAAATAAAGTAACATGTCTAAACTATAGAAGTAACATACCTAAACTTGCAAGTGTGAACTGGTCTCACCATCAGTTGATGGTGAGGACAGTCTCATATAAGAATTTCGGTTTGTCATAACCTAACAGTGGTACAACGAGCCTCTAATTAATTCCATAATAAATTATAGTTAACATGGTTAAATTTTATAAATTTGCAATGAATTAAAGGGGTGATTAATGTCGATTTTTTGTAATTAATTGCAAATTTTTGCGATTATTTAATTATATGTTCGCAGAATTTTCGACAGTTTAATCAATAATGGTCGGAATCGTATAATTTTATAGTGAATTTCGCATGTAAACAACATTTTAAAATTTTATCTAAAATCATAGATTTGATGCCGAAGCCAGAATTCCCAAATTCGAAGCCTAACTATGACTTTTCGGAGGTTTTGGTTTTTCGAACGCAAAATTTGTAATTTTTAAGATGTTAAATTAAATATTTGCGATTCTTGTTTGTAAATCTTGAATCTATGATTCACCTACTGTATATGTTTAACAATTTTAATGCCTAAGCTTTTTAATTATACAACCTAATTTGTAATTGTAATTAATTTGTTGAAATTCGAATAATTTAGAAATTGATTTGATTTTCATAATAAATTAGCAATTTAATTAGGATCCTATGATTAAAAACCACCATAAAATTTGTTAAAATTGAAAAGTTTAAAAATTTTATGACCTAGATTTGAATCCATAAATATAAATATAATCGGAAATTAATTTGAATAGTAAATTTTCGATTTTTCCAAAAATTTATGAAATTAATATGATTTATTAATTCGTCAATAAATTTAAATAATAAAGTTTTAATTTTTATGAAATCCGTTCACGAATTTTGCACGCATGAAGCAATGGACGCTAAGTGTTACCCTTAAGGGGTGTTTTATAGTGCGGGCATGTGACGACGAGCAAGGGAGCTCGTCGCCCATGCGGTACGATGCAACGAGCAAGGACATGGCACACGCGCGCAAGGTAGCAGCCCTGCTATGCGATGTGTGCTACGAGTACGTGGGCGGATGGGCAAGAAGCAAGGAATCAACAGCAAGCGTGGCAGCGCATGGGAAGTGGGCGCTGGCTCGCACAGCGAGCATTGCCCCGCAGCCATGCCCCGCGGCCGCGCCTAGCAAGGGTGCCCCTGCCACGCGAGCGAGCTGCTGCGCGCAAGCGTGGCTTGCTCGGCTTGATGTGTTTGCGCATGGCTGCTCGTGGCTTGCGATACGATCAGTCGAGCGGCAGCCCACGGGGCACTGCTGCTACGTGGACTCGACGAGGCATTGGGGCGAGCCCATGTCCTTGTCTTGGCCCGATTGATTCGTTTTAATTTTGATTTTTCGGTTGAAAACGATTTTAATTAAATTTAAATTTGTAATTTAATTTTTTCTCGGAATTTAATTTTGAATAATTATTATAAATTTATTTACACTAATTATTTTACTAAAATTAAAATCTTGATTAAATTTAAATTAATTAATTTAATCAACTAAAAAAAATTAAAGGATTTAAATAATATTTTATATGAGCTTCAAATTTTAATTAAATTTGTAAGTTTTCGGTTGGACTAGGAAATACAATTTTATGTTTAAAATTCGTAAAGCATGTAAATTTCCTGGTTTCAGTGGGAGCATTTTAGTCATAAACTCTTGATTAGGTCTACGTTCCTTTAAGGTTAAAACAACTTGATTAGAATTAATAAGGATTGAATAATTTGTAGATTATTGGAAGGCTTGATTAATTGATGCATAATATGTTCTACTAACTAGCTATGTGGGCCATTCATTGATAAATGAATGGGTGAATGGTATATTGTATAAATGTAGTGTTTTGCAGGTTATGGGAAGTGACTAGTATGGCCAAAATAGGATAGAAAATATGGTATGCGTAACATTAATTTGAATGTAAAATTGGACTAATGCACCAAAGTTTTTAATTTAAATATGGTCTGCGTACCATCAAATAGTTGTAATTAGTTTAAATTATAGCTTATCCTATTTGAAGAAAATGGCGCCTCCCATGGTGAAATTCAAGATGGAGTTTCCAATCCATTTTCAAGACGGAGTTTGAAGTTGAAGCTTCAAGATGAAGTCGGGCCATACTAGATCACATTTATATCTTATGCATGCTTTGAGTTATTTATTTCTTTAAATATGTCTTAATTATGCATGAGATTGGGGCTTGATTATGTTGCATGATTAAGGATTTTAGTTCACTTAAAATCTAACCAACATAGTAAGAGCCTTAAGTTCCAAACTTAAAAATTGAGTTAAAGGGTGTCATGCCAAAATAACACTTACTTGGATAACCTTTACATCAATCTTAGTAATAGTTTTCCGCCATAGCGAGGTGTTACTTATTGATCCTAAAGGGGTAAGGTACACAAATAATTGTGAGTACATGTTATTTTTGGTGAAACTCAACGATATAAGTAAGGAGTCCTTTTATGTTGTGGCAAATGAGATAGGTTTACCTAATAAATTCTTAGACGTACCTATCAACCAAGAGTAGTTTCTAGACTATTAGCAAAGGATTTGCTTACCTAAAATATTTTAGAATTGAGTCTAAATACATAATGTGCTTAATTCTTCAATGATTTAAGGATCTTGGAATCATTTTATTCACACCTGTCGGAACAATAAATTCGAATAAAATGCCAATGAATTGTTTAAATTGCATGATTGCTTTCATTTTTAAGTTATTACTCATGATAAATGTTTAGACTTTGCATGCTTCAATGTATGTTTTAATGATTGTTTATAATTATATATCTTGCACTGCAGTAAATCCCTTTAGAAAGGTAAAAGTAAATTTCCTCGATTGGTAGTGAATCTAAGAACGATTCACGGAAATGAGAGAAAGTGAGCGATTTAAAATGTACATTTCTTTTAGCGACTTTTATGGTTGTTTTCGAGTATCAAAGTCGAATGGAAAACCGATTGGTGCTTGTGAATTCAAAATACAATGTAATTTTGAGATCATAAAGCATTGAGTTTAAACGCTCAGCTTTACCAATGGTTAACAACCTAACATCTTTTTCCATTTAATTCTCGAATGAGTCTAGTCCCTAGACATTCGAATAGATCGATGCTTAGAGAACTTTAGAAGCTTCTGGTAAGATCATCTAGTTGAAACAGAACATTCAACATAAATAAAATGGTAAGAACTCTGTTGGAGTGACATTGGACATATCTAACAAAGTATAAAAGTCAACACTAGAGAAGTCAACTCTTAAGACTATAAGAAAGGGTACAAGAAATAGGAAAATAAGGAACAAGTGAAAGGAATTTACAATTCGGTTTCTACCTAAAAGCTTATGTTTAAAGAGAAGTGACCTAGCAATCAAACTTCCTTGGTATCATATACCGCTTGAGGTTCTTACTTCGGTAATAACTCAAATAATGGAACCTGGGATACACTAATGACCTACAAGTGGGAAATGAAGCATGGAAATTCTACATTAGTTGTAGGGTCATCTAGTTTGTTTTAAGTTCTTTCAAGGCTGGAACTTAATGGCTATTTAGGGTCATCCACTTGTCTTACTTGTTGAAAGTAACAAAAGATATGAACTATTGTTAGAAAACCTAGACAATAGAGTTCAAAGCTAAAGAAAGATTTTATGGCTTTATTATTTCACATGGTTTTGAGAGAATATGGACTTATATACTCAAAGTGTTGTAAGTTTGAATCTGTTTGGCTAGTTCAAAGATTCAGAAGTATAAAATCCACTTGTCAAGAAATCATAAAGATCTAGGTTAGATCATGTTGATGATTACTTATACCAAGAATGATCATCAATGATTTTGCGTTGTAATTTCACGATCTAGCTGCATAAGGTATGGCATATCTATGTTGGAATGATCGAAGTCAATTAGTACTTGATTCGATCAATGATGAATCATAAAGAGTTTTCCTATAATTTCTAAAACAAAATGCTCAACTACCACCAAACTAAACCAAATTCGTCAAAGCTATTGAAAAATAATTTCAGAATACTTTTTCAATTATATATATCTAAAGAGTTGCTAAACTCAGTGGGAGCTTAGTGTTTGTTATTCGACAAACTAAGGCCCAAATATAGATATATGTTTCATTGTGATTTATTCAAATGAGACACAAAGGTATTGTTTCTACCACGAATTTTTGAGAACATAATGTTTGTTTGCTCGAAATAATGTCCTTTTGGAGATTCGTTTCCAAAATGACAAGTGGGAGAAAATAGACCTCGAAAGTATTTGAGGCGAACAACAAACATAAACGGACATTCTAGAGGCTTTTAGAAGTTCTTCAGAAAATCCGAACACTTATTCTTTAAGGACTTTAGAAGTGGCTTTAAAGAATAGACATCTCTTAGAAGACTTTACAAGTTCTTCAAGGAGAACAGAATATTCAAAGGACTTTTAAGTGTCTGTTGATATTCTATTGTTTGATGTTCTATACCCAAGTAAGGCATAGAGTTCAAGTCACTGAAACTATGAGATTCTTCTATTAGATAGTGAAGAAACATGGAGTTCAGATCACTGAAGCTATGAGATTCTTCTATTAGATAGTGAAGAAACCTACAACTTGCAGTCAAAATATTATCATGTAGATTAATGAGTTTGTGACTTGTAAGAAAGCTATGACGAAACCTAGATTCCCTAAAATGGTTAGAGGCCATATATAGACTCAAATGTTTTAGACGGTTAAAGGCCATAAAACATAATCAATGTTTTGATGCCAAAATTGAAATTTGTTGATTTGCAAGAATGATTTACATCTATTGGTTGCAAATTGGTTTTAAGGATAAAAACCATCAAACATGGAATTGTGTTCACAACACAAAGCTAGATTAGTTGCTAAAGGTTACAAGTAAATTCACGGCGTGGATTGTGTTGAAACCTCATGCATAATCGTAATGCTTAAGTCTATAAATCAAAGATATGATTGCATATTGGTACATATAGCAATTGGATGACAAAACGTATTCCTTAATTAAATGTTGGAATAAACTATGTACATGGCATGTCATAGGATTTCTGGATCCAAATAAATACTTGAAAAGGAAAGCTAGCTTATGAAATCTAAGTACAGACTTAAGCAAGCAATTGGGAATTGGAACTGTATTTTAGTGAAGCCAATAAGTAATTTAGTTTCATAAAATATACATGAATCTTATAGATATATAAGAAGTTTAGTGGGAGTACGTAAAACTATGTGTATCTCTCTATTGTGAAATTACATTCAAATGCTAATGAGTAGATTTGAAATTATTCATCAATGATGGACCAAGGCGAAACTTAGTACATATTGGGTATTAAGATCTATTTACAAAGATCTTATAATATTGTTTTAGATTAAGCAATGGAATTTACTAAATCAAACACGAAAGACTCGATTGGAGATATTCGACCCATATGAATAAATCAAAGTAAGGAATGTTTGAACTATGTATAAGAATTTACTAAGTTAAATATCAAAGAGTCTAAATGAGATTCTTAACCTAAATTATATGTCATAGAATTTAGCTGGATTTAGTTTCTACTAAAACTAGTTGAGCTAAAGTTACATGAATAGAATTCAATTGGGAATTATTCTGCAAAAGAATTTATCATGTATGATATAATATGAGGATCTCCAAAAACTTATCGTATAACTTTAGGCATGACGAACATATTGTTAGGTTATGATACATATGACAAAACATAAATCATGCGGAAAACCTTAATGCCAAGAAACATATTATTTACACATAATCATTTAGCATAATTCAGATGCATACACTTTGTAGCGTGCCCTCCCTAGCTGCGCCCGAACCGAACAAGAACAAGTCTTTAGGACTCCAAGTGTCGTCCCTCCGTAGATAGTCCACAGCACGTCCGGATCCGCTTTAAGCTTGACCAACTAGAATCTCCTTTAAGGTAATAATTTTCGGCTAATAGGCTACAAGTGTTTGGCTAATTTTGTTCAAAAATCTTACCTTTGAATACTTCAATTCTCAATGTAAATATGTGACCCTAGGCACCTATTTATAGAGTTTATGGAAAGGAATTATAATCCTATTAGAATTCAAATCTATTTAATTATAATCCTACTAGGACTCTAATTAAACAAACTTTATCTATTAGGATTAGATTTAATCATATTATGAATCCCGGTAGCCTTAGGATTCCGAGTAACACACACGAGTGGCAATGCACCGCACGCAGGCCTTATGGCCCACGCACAGCGCACGGCCCACTCGTCACAGCCCTTTGCTCCGCATGCGCGCGCGCCCAAGGCCTTGGCTGGGCCTGGCCTTCGCGCTGGGCCTGGTCTAGGCTTTGGCGTGTGTTTGCGCTTTGGCTTGCTGGGCCATGGCCCGGCTTCGTGTTGGGCCTTCGTCTGGCAGGCCTCGTCCGATGCTAATTCGTACGATACGCTTCCGATTAAATTCTCAATTCCGAATTCATTTCCGATACGAACAATATTTAATATTCCCGATTCCGGAATTAATTTCCGTTTCGAACAAATATTTAATATTTCCGTTTCCGGAATTATTTTCCGATTTCGATAATATTTCCGATTCTGACAATATTTCCGTTTCCGGCAATATTTCTGATTCCGGCAAAATTTCCATTTCCAATAATATTTTCCGAAACGTACCATATTTCCGTTTCCGGCAACATCTACGACTTGGATAATATTTATATTTCCGATACGATCCATATTTCTGTTTCCGGTAATATCATCGTTTCCGGAGTATTCACTTGCTTGCCTTTGACGATCTCAGCTCCCACTGAAACCAAGATCCGTCGATTCCAAATATCCATAGATGGAGAATTTAATGCCATTAAATACTTGATTCGATTATGTACTATTTGTGTGACCCTACGGGTTCAGTCAAGAGTAAGTTGTGGATTAATATCATTATTTCTACTTGAACTGAAGCGGCCTCTAGCTAGGCATTCAGCTCACTTGATCTCACTGAATTATTAACTTGTTAATTAATACTGAACCGCATTTATTAGACTTAACATTATATGCATACTTGGACCAAAAGCATTATTTCCTTCAGTCTCCCACTTGTCCTTAGGGACAAGTGTGCATTTCCTAATTCCTTTGTCGCTCGATGCTTGCTCTTGAACATAAGGTAAGAGTTGTCATCCTTATTACGTCCAGAGGTATTTCTCGGTTTCAGAGTTCGACTGATCAAATAAACAGATAATCATAGCCTATGATTCATCTGAGCACGGCCATGCATTTTACAGTTTCTAGCTCTCCGAGTGGCCTTGTACAACTTTTAAGCATCTCATCCTGATTTATGGGAGGACAATCCCAATCTTGCGATCTTGAGATTAGACTTCGATTGATAGGTGATTACCTGTGCATTGCCTTTATAGCCTCCTTTTACGGTGCGACGGTTGGTCAACGTCAAAGTAAGCAGTTCTCAAACAAGTAATCTCAAATCACTCAGGTATTGAGGATTTAGTGTTTAATAATTTTAAAGAAATTTACTTATGACAGATTTTCATCTCTTACAGTAAAGTTTCATAGGTCTGTCCGATACTAGTCTTCCCAAAGTAAGTATCTATGCAAATGATTATGACATTGCCATGTCAACATAGTTCAAGAAACAGAACTACTTGTCATCTTGCATTCTAGTCGTCTAACGTTTTCTATGCGTCCATCTTTATAGAAAACTCCGACCAGGGACCATTTTCAACTTTTGACATTCAAGTTCACTTGATAGACATTTCTTAGTCATAGGACTGGTCCTGACAGTCTATCTTGAATATTTCGTCAAATTGAAGGGACTCATCATTTAATAAACCATAAATTAAATGGAAACTGAATTCTATTTCATTTATTGTGAATGATTAACCAATAATGTTTTGCAAAGTATTAAACTCTAAAACTTTAAAACATTAAACAAGGACATCAAAGCCATTCTCCAATATGCTTGATTCCCATCGCTGCAGTGTGTGAGTTGTGCTTCGCCTGCGGCAGAGGTTTAGTCAATGGATCTGAGATGTTGTCATCAGTTCCAATCTTGCTTATCTCGACTTCTGTTCTTTCAACGAACTCTCGTAGAAGGTGAAATCTATGAAGTACATGTTTGACTTTTTGGTGGTGTCTAGGCTCCTTTACCTGTGCAATAGCTCCGTTATTATCTGTTATTTGGATGGAACACTACAAGAGGGGGGGTGAATTGTAATATGGAACTTTCTAGCCAATTTTTGCGGAATTATAAAGAACATAAGCAAGTATAGAAACAATGCAAGAGAGATTTTACGAGGAAACTTTCCAGGGCCCAACTGGAAAGAAAACCTCGACCCACTAGGGATTTCAACTCAAACTCTTTTCACTATAGGGCAACAACTCAGTTACAATCCTATAAGAAACTTGGCCATTACTTGAGTTCCTCTACGAACTCAAGTTCCCAATAGTTGTTCCCTCAAACAACTACGCTCTCACTGACTTCCCTAGAAGTCTCTCTTGACTCTTAGACTTCACTCAAAGCCTCTCTGCTTCTCTCTCATAGACTTCACTCAAAGCCTACCCAAATACATATCAGGAACTCACTCACGTTCCTGCCCCATACACATCAGGAACTCACTCAAGTTCCAGCCCAAAACTTGATACAAGAATTCACTCAAACCCTTGACCAATTCCCCATTACAAGAGTTCACTCAACCCTTGACCAACTCTCAAAATATTGATGATTGATAATTGATTAGTATCCCTCTAGAATGTAGCACGTGAAAAACCAATGGGGAACATGTCACTCGTAGGAACTTGGAACTCGTAGGAACTGACTCAAAAATGTGGAATGAAAAACATATTCTTCTATAACATTATTCCACAGCCAACCCTTATGGAATGACACAAGTCAGACTCTTTGGAATGAAGATATAAGCCTCTATTTATAGCGTGTACAAGACTTAACCATAATCCCACTAATTCCTCCACTAACAGTAAGTTTCCTAACTTCTAGGCACTTACCCATGATCAGTTAGTTGGGGAGAAACTTGGGGAGAAAGCAGTCAAAGTCTTGGGCACAACTTATACCACGTTTACAGTAAAACAGTTAGAGTAAAAATAGGAAATAAAAAGAAAATAAATACTTGGAGAAAAAGCAACGTTTTATCAAAACATAATCCAGGAGATATTTTTCCAAAACTCACTTTTTATTTATTTTCTTATGCAAAAATATTTTACTGAAAACCTTTTCATAAACGTGAAATAAATACATGAGATTTCGTTCGTGCAGGAACTTGCATTACAAGTTCCAACACTCACAAACTCATTATACGTATTTTAAATTTTGACTCTTTATTTTCCAAAAGCAGGTAAGATAAAAATAAATAAAAGATGAAATTAAAATCAGAATCCTAATTAAAGTTGATTTAATTTAAAACTTATCTTTTATTTAAAACTAAATCTTATCCTAAAATAACTAGTGCATATTATCTAAAACTCTTAACCAAGTAGAGATTTATTAAGAAACAAAACTCTAAATAAATCCCTACAGATTACGATAATAATATGCAACATATTCACTGACTCTTAGATGCTTTTGACTCTAAGTTCCACGAGTTCCTTTTGACACCTTGTTCCATTACCTTTCACGCTACTACATACTTACATGAATCCTAGAAAATAAACTCTTATTTCCTGTCTTCATGTTCCATGCTGCTCCGCATGTTGGTTGTTCCACCTCTGGAACTTCTCGAACCATGTTCCCATCAGGAACTTATTTATGCCTGCTTGATCAGTTTCTCTGATTGTCCAAGTCTACATGCTTTGGCCTTCTCTTGTTCCTGCTCTGGAACTCCTGGTTTTCTTAGCATAGAAACTTAAACATTTATTAGTTAAGTTTGCCTGTCATCATCAAAACCCTGTGGGTCAACAAATTCCCCCTTTTTGGTGATGACAAACCAAGCAAACTTAATAGAGAAAATAAATCCAACATGCATAGAAATCTTAAAACAAAATATTTACAAGAGTTAAAAGAATATACATAGTTGTAACATACTTGAGAAAAGCAGATATTTGAGACTAGGAACTCAAAATAGTTTGCCTTCAATGTTTGCCTTTCTTTTCCCCCTTTTGGCATCATCAAAAAGGTTTAGCTAATTGTATTAATTTAATCCCATCACAGCACCATACTAACGAGAATGGTTAGTCAGAATCAGAGACAAAGCAAAATATCTCCCTCAATGTTGTACTGTTTAGACAATCATACTCAAGCGAATAGAATTCAAAGTGAAAAGAAATTATCATAAGCCAATGTTCCTTAGCAACAAGCAGAAAAGAAAGAAATAAGTTCACCCAAAAAAAAACAGAAAAGCAAAATAAAAATAATGAAAAATTATTTCAAAATACATAAACACCATCAATTTGTATTTTGCAGGGATAGGCAATTTATGAGGTAAAGGTTAGGCATGGCTCATGATTTTAATGAATGTATTCCTTTGTCACTTGTTTATCTGCATGTCTCCTTCTTTACGGACTTTCAACTGAAGATCCTCGCCATAAAATACACCGTTGTTCCTTTCTTTCTTCTATTCTTCTTTAGCAGTACGTATAAATTCTTTGAAGCTTTTTGATAGTTCCTTGATTCAATTTTTGTAGGAACTTACATTTATGGTGTAAGTTCCCATGTGAATCTTGAAGGAACTACATAATTTTTGAGATAATTCTTTAAGGTATAGACAGCTTCATTTGCATTTCAACTTGGAAACTTGAAATGCTTGTAGGAACTTATGATCCCTTCTCTTTCTATTTTCACATATCTCTCCTTTTATTCCCCTCTTTTTTTTCGATTTCTTTTGTCTCCTTTTTTTTTTTTTTTTTTTTTTTCATCTCCCTTTTTTTTCCAAATGTACATTAACGCTCTATTAATCACCTTCCTCATTAGTTCCCCCTCAATTGTTGCTGCATCGATTTAGTGACAAATGAGGAATATTTTGTAGAGGGTTTTTATATAGTGATGAATTTTTGAGAATGTTTTTGAAGAGAAAAAATAAATCAACGTGTGGTATTGATTTGGCTTTTGTGGTTTCTAATAGGTTGATATGGTAAGAGAATATTGGGAAACATTTTTGTGAGGAACAAAACTTAATTGGTGCATAAGTCTTTTAGGATATAGGTGAAAGAGATTTTAAGTGTTTTAGGTGTTTATGATAGATTGAAACATTTAAAAGATAAAATTTTATTTTATTGGGTGTAACTTAACAAAAGATGGAACATCCTTGAGGAAAATTGAGATCGGCAAGGAGTCCTTTCATTAAGCAAATACGAAAAATTGTAAAGGAAAAAGAATAAACGAAGATTGAATCAAAAGAAAAAATATAAAAAATTGCTTGTCGTACTAGTAATAGGAACACACAAAACAACATGGCTTATGACTCTTCTTTTTACCTTTTCATCAGTTAGCACAAGTAATTATGAACCAAAAAACGAGAAATTAGGAGAGTCCTTCACAATGTACAATTCTGATCTATGTTCACACACAAGAATTGCGTGGGATTAATTTTACCAAAAGCTAAATACTTACAGTTTTGCCATATTTGGGGAACTTCAAGGAAAATATATCCAGCTTGAATATACTGAGTTCCAGTCACATTTTCTCGTGCTTCTGATCAAGAGTTATAGGATGGTAAAATGCGACTTTCGGAGATTTGATTGGAACCTCTCGCTTAGACCTATGGATATGGCAATATTTGGTCTATTAGCGGTTAAATATTGGACAATTTAACAATCATACCTCTGAAGCTTTGTGTATGGCTCACAATCATCCCTTAGGAACCTTCATCTAGTCTTGCTCGTGTTCCTGTGGGAGTGTGATGCGTCTCTGCATTCTTACGCTCATGTTACTTTATGAGTTTAGTAAAGTACTTACACAAAGATTTGTTAGTTGTACCAAAGAATATATAATCAGTGATAAATACGTACAACAACCAAATTATAACATGCATTCATATGAAGGATTTTTAAAGAAAATTCATGATGCATGAAGAATAATTCTTTGGAAAAATAAGCTATAATGCGTTTTCCTTTTACAGCACAAAATACAAGTGTGACACATTTACTTTAAGCATACATAAGTGCCTTATTTAAATATGTGTATGCGTTCCAAATCAACAAAACTCTTGTTAAAGACTATGGTATGCTCATGTCATGCTTCACTAAGTCTTGATCCTCCAAACAGTCCATGAGTAGATGAAATCATAAAGAAAGCATATTCACATAATGCATTGCAAAACTTGTACACTTGTATTAATAAGTTAACAATATAACGCATTAAAACATGCTATGATATGAATAAGAAAAATTTACCTTATATAAATTTTCACCATGTATATGATTTCTTTGAAGTGCTGGACTGATTTTGATGACTTTATGTTCGAGTTCCTAGAGTGCTAGTTCCACCATCTTGATGCCCTCACATCTTATGGAAACATTCATGTGTAATCGAATATTGTCAATCATTCTTCAGAAGTTCCTTGACATGCTTTTGTCATTTGATCATTTCAAATATCACTCTCTATTTAATTTTTATAGAAATTAAGAGAGTGGTTGTTGTGTTCTTTCATCATGTTCATATAAACACTTATGATAATGAAACCTTATAAAACAATTCGTTATGTTCAACATTTATGTATATATATCACTAATAAATCAGTTTCTCTTGAAAACAAAATATGTTAATTTTAAAATCAGTTTTCAAGAAGGGACTTGACATTGTTCTTTATAAGAAAAAAAGAAGTCATCTTCTGTTTGGAACAACCTACGTCCCATATGTGCAACAACATAGGATTATATATAATTACCTTATAAACAAGCTACTGGAGAAAGAGTCTCCTAAAAATCAATACCTTTCTGACTGGTTGTTCCTTTCAAGAACCAACCTTCTCTGAGTTCCTTTGTCGATGTCATTGATAAATTGATTGAATGAATGTTGTAGTGCACACAGGAACTCGATAAATGAATCTGGCAATTCCTCTACTACTAGAGCAGTCGTGGAACTTGTTGCATGATATTGATTGATCGAGTTGATCTTCAGCTTCATGAACTGGAACTTGAACCTTAGTTTGAGGTTCCTCGACATGAGCTTATGTAGCTGGCTACTGTTGCTTTTAATAGTGACATATTTTATCATTAGAAACTCGATTAGTTCTACAGGAACTTGCGAGTTCAATATTGAAATAAACTTTAACCTGTTGCTGGGAATAGTCATGTTAGTTTCAATCACAAGTAATATATTCACTTATTTCAACGCACATTTTTATATTTGTTGTAAACTCTGGATCATCTTCAATAACCCCTAGAAATATCAAATTATTGTTAGGAACCAAATTGTGATCCACAAAGTATGTGTTCCCTCTTTGATTCCCTTCAACTATGACATTTATTACTAATGATGTAATTTGTTTTTAAAATTACCAGAGAAAACATAATTTTGGAAACTCTAAACAAATGTGCATTAATTACTCGACAATAAAAATTCACAATGGAACAGGAACTTGACTTACCAACTTTTCATTTGGAACCAATCTTACCTTAACTGTCAAAAGTTATAAGTTTCCACTGTAGGTAGCAACCAAACGATAATAGTGAATTTTCTTTCATAGAACAATCATTGTCGAGATATAACGAGTTGTTCCCCCTTAGTTGTAGCCACCTCATTTTTCATGTTACAAGTAAGCTAGAACATGTTC
Source organism: Spinacia oleracea (assembly GCF_020520425.1). Taxonomy (NCBI): domain Eukaryota; kingdom Viridiplantae; phylum Streptophyta; class Magnoliopsida; order Caryophyllales; family Amaranthaceae; genus Spinacia; species Spinacia oleracea. Next base: position 27,845,001 of record NC_079492.1, on the reverse strand, counting down.
CTATGGTCTTCATGACCATTCTCCATCTTGAGTTATTTTAATATGAGTAATCTGGGAAAAAATAACACTCAAGTGTAGTACTTTTGTGCAAAGTTATGATTAGCAGGTTAGTCTAAAATAAATATATATATATACTCAAACATAATAACAAAATATGATGTTCCTGAAAAGTTACTTCACGAAAGAAACATGAAACATATATTCCATGGAACTTAGGTTAACAAGAACCAAGAACTTGTACATGAAAAACTTTGACACCAAAAATTTGCTATCAAATAGTTTATGCACCATTTATCAAGTTACTGTAACCTTGAGTTCGCTGATTGTTTCACCAGAACTTAGAAAGAGTTCCTTTGATCAATGAAACTTATTATTATGCATTTTATACATATTAAATTCCAAAACAAAACCTATAACACAAATAAGGTTAGTTTGCACAATAATTTAAGAGAAACAGGTTTATAAAAAATTCAACATTAATTAACACAAGTAAAATGAGGGAACAACCTTACTAGCATTTCACATGATTGAGTTCCTTTGAGATGTTCAAAGTGACTTCCAATTATATAGTGCATGTGAGTTGATTCGTTGATATGACCCATCATATTTGGAAGGAACTTACATGCTGGTGGAACTGGAACTAGTTTACATCTGAAGTTCCAAGTTCCGAGCCTGAGTTCCTCTTCACTATTCCAACGAATCTAATGGATTTCCAACTCATTTTTCCTTGGTGTAATTCTGATGTTGTTCCTTTACTTCATACACACACTCAATCATGAGTTATAAACCTGTAAAAATCATTTCTCTTCTACTACGTTCCATAATCATGCATTAGTAGTAAATATATTTAAGTAGCATAATTTAGAAGATTAAAGTATACAAAAATTGTAAACTAACAGACCTGTAAACAATTAATGGTCTTGGGAACTTGACATGATTTCAGTTCCTTTGTTTTTAGCATTAGCATCTTAGAAAATGATTATTTTAAACTGCTGGATCTAAGATTCAACATGCATACATGTAATAAATATTCAATATACTCATAATACATGGAAAAATCGTTCTTTGGACAATAAATGATATAACATTAGATTATGTAGCCCAAAGAATAAAGTTCCCTTCGCAGGGAAACCAAGTTCCAAGAGTGGCTATATGCATTGTTCCTTTGTCTTGTTCATTGAACCATTCTTATTAAACAAATAATGCATAAATGTAAAATCAATTTTAGAATCTGAAATTTGTCTCACAAAAACATATTTGAGAAGATCCAAAATCGATTAAACAAATTCAAAATACATTTGAATAATTTTCATAAAACGTTGTCAGGAACTTGAGTTAAATAAATAGCGTATGCATATAAAGATCTCAAACATTAGATGTTTACCTTAAATATATCATTAAGGATCTTTTAGTTGCAGCCTTTATCTGTTCCTTGGAATGGTGCTGGAATGAGTTCCTTTATCTAGAAGTTCCTCTTCGGATTTTGATCCTTGTTCCGAAGTGGGGTGCTGATGTAATGTATCTTTAATAATGTCACACCCTCATGAGTTACTAAGTGTAACTCGTGGGTCAACAGTGATCCAGTGAGTTCCTCAATGTGGAACTTATATTCATAGGAACTCTGACATATTAATGTGCATCTTTGTTTGTTCCTGTACCAATTTCTTTGTCAAGGGAACCCAACAGATTTGGGTCCCTTCTTGTTAGTAGTAACTGTTAAGAAAATAATCAACACAACAACTACTACCAAGATACAATAAGCCTTCATATAAATGATATTCAATATATTCATGAAGCATATAAAATAATAGTTCTTAGGCAGAGAAAAAATAAGAAGAATATTTTGTTGCCTAAAAATTAAAAACTCCGAGTTCCACATATATGCATTTTTCAAAATACGTTTCCTTGACATAATTTTAATGTACTGAAGTTTGAAAAAATAAATTGAAAAATCATTTATTAAATATAGATTTTAGATTTTTCAAATTTAATTTTAAATCAAAACAAAACAGAAGTTCCATTAGAAACAATGCAAGGAACACACAATAAATTAATGCATGCACACAAAGAAGGTCTAAAGGAATAGATATTTACCTTAGAAGATCGCCTGTTACACCTTGACTGACTTTTATTCAACAATAAAAGTCAGATCTGCCTTGTTCCTTTGAATGGGTAGGATCGAGTTCCTTTCATCAAGTTTCTTGTAATTGTTCCTCCTTCCAGGAACTTAACTCGGCAGGGTTGCCTGCTTATCAGCGAGTTCCGGCTCTGATACCAATTGTTATTTGGATGGAACACTACAAGAGGGGGGGTGAATTGTAATATGGAACTTGCTAGCCAATTTTTGCGGAATTATAAAGAACATAAGCAAGTATAGAAACAATGCAAGAGAGATTTTACGAGGAAACTTTCCAGGGCCCAACTGGAAAGAAAACCTCGACCCACTAGGGATTTCAACTCAAACTCTTTTCACTATAGGGCAACAACTCAGTTACAATCCTATAAGAAACTTGGCCATTACTTGAGTTCCTCTACGAACTCAAGTTCCCAATAGTTGTTCCCTCAAACAACTACGCTCTCACTGACTTCCCTAGAAGTCTCTCTTGACTCTTAGACTTCACTCAAAGCCTCTCTGCTTCTCTCTCATAGACTTCACTCAAAGCCTACCCAAATACATATCAGGAACTCACTCACGTTCCTGCCCCATACACATCAGGAACTCACTCAAGTTCCAGCCCAAAACTTGATACAAGAATTCACTCAAACCCTTGACCAATTCCCCATTACAAGAGTTCACTCAACCCTTGACCAACTCTCAAAATATTGATGATTGATAATTGATTAGTATCCCTCTAGAATGTAGCACGTGAAAAACCAATGGGGAACATGTCACTCGTAGGAACTTGGAACTCGTAGGAACTGACTCAAAAATGTGGAATGAAAAACATATTCTTCTATAACATTATTCCACAGCCAACCCTTATGGAATGACACAAGTCAGACTCTTTGGAATGAAGATATAAGCCTCTATTTATAGCGTGTACAAGACTTAACCATAATCCCACTAATTCCTCCACTAACAGTAAGTTTCCTAACTTCTAGGCACTTACCCATGATCAGTTAGTTGGGGAGAAACTTGGGGAGAAAGCAGTCAAAGTCTTGGGCACAACTTATACCACGTTTACAGTAAAACAGTTAGAGTAAAAATAGGAAATAAAAAGAAAATAAATACTTGGAGAAAAAGCAACGTTTTATCAAAACATAATCCAGGAGATATTTTTCCAAAACTCACTTTTTATTTATTTTCTTATGCAAAAATATTTTACTGAAAACCTTTTCATAAACGTGAAATAAATACATGAGATTTCGTTCGTGCAGGAACTTGCATTACAAGTTCCAACACTCACAAACTCATTATACGTATTTTAAATTTTGACTCTTTATTTTCCAAAAGCAGGTAAGATAAAAATAAATAAAAGATGAAATTAAAATCAGAATCCTAATTAAAGTTGATTTAATTTAAAACTTATCTTTTATTTAAAACTAAATCTTATCCTAAAATAACTAGTGCATATTATCTAAAACTCTTAACCAAGTAGAGATTTATTAAGAAACAAAACTCTAAATAAATCCCTACAGATTACGATAATAATATGCAACATATTCACTGACTCTTAGATGCTTTTGACTCTAAGTTCCACGAGTTCCTTTTGACACCTTGTTCCATTACCTTTCACGCTACTACATACTTACATGAATCCTAGAAAATAAACTCTTATTTCCTGTCTTCATGTTCCATGCTGCTCCGCATGTTGGTTGTTCCACCTCTGGAACTTCTCGAACCATGTTCCCATCAGGAACTTATTTATGCCTGCTTGATCAGTTTCTCTGATTGTCCAAGTCTACATGCTTTGGCCTTCTCTTGTTCCTGCTCTGGAACTCCTGGTTTTCTTAGCATAGAAACTTAAACATTTATTAGTTAAGTTTGCCTGTCATCATCAAAACCCTGTGGGTCAACATTATCACAATATAGGGCTATTGGTCCTTTAATGGAGGGGACTACACCAAGTTCACCTATGAACTTCCTTAGCCATATAGCTTCCTTTGCTGCTTCATGTGCAGCAATGTACTCCGCTTCAGTTGTAGAATCCGCAATGGTGCTTTGAGGCAGAAGACAAACCCAGACTTTGATCTGAAATCATCTTTGTCGGTTTGGAAACTTGCGTCCGTATAGCCTTTAACAATTAATTCATCATCTCCACCATAGACCAGGAAGTCATCTTTGTGCCTTTTCAGGTACTTCGGAATATTCTTGGCAGCAGTCCAATGTGCCTCTCCTAGGTCTGACTGGTATCTGCTCGTAGCACTGAGTGCGTAGGCAACATCCGGGGGTGTACATATTATAGCATACATTATTGAACCAATCAATGATGCATATGGAATCCTACTCATTCGTCTACGCTCATCAAGTGTTTTTGGGCACTGATTCTTGCTTAGAGTCATTCCATGAGACATGGGTAGGTAGCCTCGCTTGGAGTCTGCCATCTTGAACCTTTCAAGCACCTTATTGATATAAGTTCTTTGACTAAGTCCAATCATCCTTTTAGATCTATCTCTGTAAATCTTGATGCCCAATATGTACTGTGCTTCTCCTAGATCCTTCATCGAAAAACATTTCCCAAGCCAAATCTTGACAGAGTTCAACATAGGAATGTCATTTCCGATAAGTAATATGTGGTCGACATATAGTAATAGAAAAGCAATTTTGCTCCCACTGACCTTCTTGTATACACAAGATTCGTCTGCGTTCTTGATGAAATCAAAGTCACTGACTGCTTCATCAAAACGTATATTCCAGCTCCTGGATGCCTGCTTCAATCCGTAGATTGATTTCTTTAGCTTGCATACCTTTTTAGCATTTCTTGGATCCTCAAAACCCTCAGGCTGTGTCATAAACACAGTTTCTATTAAAACGCCGTTTAAGAAAGTGGTTTTGACATCCATCTGCCATGTTTCGTAATCGTAATATGCAGCGATTGCTAACATTATCCGAATAGACTTTAGCATTGCAACTGGTGAAAAGGTTTCATCGTAATCCACACCGTGGACTTGCCTGTAACCTTTTGCAACCAATCTAGCTTTGAAAACTTCAAGTTTCCCATCCTTGTCCTTTTTCAGTTTGAAAACCCATTTGCTTCCAATGGCTTGGTAGCCATGCGGCAAATCGACCAAATCCCATACTTGGTTTTCATACATGGATTCTAATTCAAATTGCATGGCTTGATGCCATTGCTTGGAACTAGGGCTCGTCATAGCTTGTTTGTAAGTCGCAGGTTCATCACTTTTAAGTAATAGAACATCATAGCTCTTGTTCGTCAAAATACCTAAGTACCTTTCCGGTTGAGATCTATATCTATGCGATCTACGCGGGTTACATCTCTAGATTGTCCATGATTCTCACCAGATACTTCTAAAGATCTCTGAGTTTCATCCTGAATGTCATCTTGAGCATTCTCTAGAGTTTGTTGTTCGACTCGAATTTCTTCGAGGTCTACTTTTCTCCCACTTGTCATTTTGGAAATGTGATTCTTTTCCAAAAAGATACCATCTCGAGCAACAAACACCTTGTTCTCAGATGTATTGTAGATGTAATACCCCTTTGTTTCCTTTGGATATCCCACAAGGATACATTTGTCAGATTTTGGATGAAGTTTGTCTGAAATTAATCGTTTGACGTATACTTCACATCCCCAAATCTTAAGAAAAGACACATTTGAAGGCTTTGCATACCATAACTCATATGGAGTCTTTTCAACATCTTTAGACGGAGCTCTATTTATAGTGAGTGCAGGTGTATTTAGTGCATGTCCCCAAAATTCTATTGGAAGTTCGGCCTGACCCATCATTGATCTAACCATGTCTAGCAAGGTTCTGTTCCTCTGTTCCGACACACCGTTCCATTGTGGTGTTCCAGGAGGAGTCAATTCTGATAGAACTCCACATTCCTTCAGATGGTCATCAAATTCATAGCTCATATCTTCACCGCCTCTATCAGACCGCAGTGCCTTAATCTTCTTGCCTAATTGATTCTCTACTTCACTCTGAAATTCCTTGAATTTGTCAAAGGATTCAGACTTATGCTTCATTAGGTAGACATAACCATATCTACTGAAGTCATCAGTGAAAGTGATAAAGTAGCTGAAACCACCCCTACCATTTGTACTCATTGGTCCACATACATCTGTATGGATTAAACCCAATAGTTCAGTTGCTCTTTCTTCAACTTTAGAGAAAGGTTGCTTTGTCATTTTGCCAAGTAAACATGATTCGAACTTACCATAATCCTCTAAGTTCAATGGTTCTAGAATTCCTTCCTTTTGAAGTCTTTCCATGCGTTTCAAGTTAATATGGCCTAATCGACAATGCCACAGATAGGTGAGATCTGAATCATCCTTTTTGGACTTTTTGGTATTTATGTTATAAACTTGTTTGTCGTGATCTAATAAATAAATTCCATTGACTAATCTAGCACATCCATAAAACATCTCTTTAAAATAAAACGAACAACTATTGTCTTTTATTAAAAAAGAAAATCCCTTAGCATCTAAGCAAGAAACAGAAATTATGTTTTTAGTAAGACTTGTAACATGGAAACACTCTTCCAGTTCCAAAACTAGCCCAGAGGGCAACGACAAATAATAAGTTCATACAGCTAATGCAGCAATCCGTGCTCCATTTCCCACTCGTAGGTCGACTTCACCCTTGCTTAACCTTCTACTTCTTCTTAGTCCCTGTAGATTGGAACATAACTGTGAGCCAAAACCTTTATTTAATACCTAAGAAGTTGAATTAGCAAGTATACAGTCTATAACGAAAATACCTGAAGATGAAACGACTGTTCCGTTCTTTTGATCTTCCTTTAGCTTCAAGCAATCTCTCTTCCAATGCCCCTTCTTCTTGGAATAGAAGCATTCGGATTCAGAAGTGGGTTGACTGACCTTCCTCTTTTCATACTTGGCACCAGTTTTCTTAGTTGGGCTGGCCTTGTTGCCACCTTCCTTAGCATTCCTCTTCTTTCCAGATTTCTTGAACTTGCCCCCACGCACCATAAGCACATCTTGCTTATCACTTTTGAGCGTTTTTCAGCGGTCTCCAGCATACCGTGATGCTCAGTGAGCGTTTTGTCCAGACTATTCATACTGTAGTTCAGGTTGAACTGATCATACCCGCTATGAAGAGAATGGAGGATGGTGTCTACAGCCATTTCCTGAGAGAACTGCTGATCCAGCTGACTCATATTCTCAATGAGTCCAATCATTTTGAGAACATGTGGACTTACGGGCTCGCCTTTCTTAAGCTTGGTCTCAAGAATTTGCCTATGGGTCTCGAACCTTTCGACTCGAGCCAGATCTTGGAACATGTTCTTTAACTCACTGATGATCGTGAAAGCATCTGAGTTGATGAACGTTTTTTGCAGATCTGCACCCATGGTTGCAAGCATTAGACATTTCACATCCTTGTTGGCATCAATCCAACGATTGAGGGCTACCTGAGTGACCCCTTCGCCTGCGGCTTCGGGCATCGCCTCTTCCAGGACATACTCCTTTCCTTCCTGCATAAGAACTATTTGCAAGTTCCTTTGCCAGTCAAGGAAGTTTTTCCCGTTCAACTTCTCCTTTTCGAGAATTGATCGAATGTTGAATGAAATTTTGTTTTCCATAATTTAAACTACAATTGAAAAAGAATAAACAAATAAATAATCATTCACAGTTTCTCTTAATAAACTTAAATTCTAGCATAAGTGCATAATTTAATGTTCATTAAGCATTTTATTCAAGTTATGTGTTCCGGCATGTGTGAATAAAATGATTCCAAGATCCTAAAATCCATTGAAGAATTAAGAACATTATGTATTTAGACTCAATTCTAAAATCTTTTAGGTAAGCAAAAGCCTTTTGCTAATAGTCTAGAAACTACTCTTGGTTGATAGGTACGTCTAAGAACTTATTAGGTAAACCTATCGATTTTTCCACGACATAAAAGGACTCCTTACTTATATCGTTGAGTTTCACCAAAACTAACATGTACTCACAATTATTTGTGTACCTTACCCCTTTAGGATCAATAAGTAACACCTCGCTGAGAATAATCTATTACTAGATTGATGTAAAGGTTATACAAGTAAGTGTTATTTTGGCATGGCACCTTTTAACTCGATTTTTTTAAGTTTGGAACTTAAGGCTCTTACTATGTTGGTTAGATTTTAAGTGAACTAAAATCCTTAATCATGCAACATAATCAAGCTTCAATCTCATGCATATTTAAGACATATTTAAAAGCAATATATAACTTAAAGCATGCATAAGATAAATGTGATCTAGTATGGCCCGACTTCATCTTGAAGCTTCAACTTCAAAGTCCGTCTTGAAAATGGTTGGAAACTTCGTCTTGAATTTCACCGTGGGAGGCTCCATTTTCTTCAAACAGGATCAGCTATAATTAAACTAATTAAAACTATTTGATGGTACGCAGACCATATTTGAATTGAAAAACAAATTTGGTGCATTAGACCAATTACATTCAAATTAATGGTACGCAGACCATATTTTCTATCCTATTTGGGCCATACTAGTCACTTCATAACCTGCAAAACATTACATATACAATATATACCATTCACCCATTCATTATCATGAATGGCCCACATAGTTGGTTAGTAAAAACACATTGTATGCATTACATAAATATTTGCACCAATTAATCAAGGGCACCAATAATCTACCAATTATTCAGTCCTTATTAATTCTAATCAAGTTGTTTAACCTTAAAGGGTTTGTACACCTAATCAAGAGTTTATGACTAAAATTGCTCCCACTTAAACCAATAACTTTATATGCTTTACTAATTTTAAACATATAAATGTATTTCTAGTCTAACCGGAGACATACAAGTTTAATTAAAATTTAAAGCTCATATAAAATTATAATTGAATCCATTTATTTAATTTATTTTTAAGTTGAATTAAATGAATTTAAATTAATTGAAGGTTTAATTTGAGTAAAATATTTAGTATAAATAAAAATTTATAATAATTATAATATTCAAAATTAAATCTGAGAAAACAATTTAAATAATTAATTTTAAAATTAATTAAAATTATTTCCGAACTGAAAATTTCAAAATTAAAACGAAACGCATCAATAGTTTGCAAGACGAGGCACTTGGGCTTGCGCCCAAGCCTCATCAAGCTACAAGGCCCATGCCCCGCGCCATTGATCGTAGCACACGACCCGCACAACCATACGCACATACGCCCCATGCCACGCGCACACGCAGCCTTGCGGGCTACGCTGCGCGTAGCTTCGTGTTGCTTCGTGGTTGCTGCCCCTGGGCGAGCTTCGTGCATCGTGGCGCAGCGCACTGCTTCCCAAACGCATCGTGCTCGTGCTGTGTGCCCATGCCCTCGCCCATCGCCCTGCACGCACGCCTAGGCGCAGGGCCTTGCGTGCCGTATAGCCCGTTGCTCACTGCATTTGTACAGCACGGGCGACGAGCTCCCTTGCTCGTCGTCGCGTGCCCGCACTATACTACACCCCTTAAGGGTAACACGTAGCTTCCATTGCTTTGTGCGTGCAACATTTATGGGCGTTTTCATAAAAATTTAAAATTTTTAATTTAAAATTAATGACAAATTAATAAATCATATTAATTTCATAATTTTAGGGCGAAAATTTGAAAATTTGTTAATTAATTAATTTCCGATTAACATGGATTCAAATCTAGGTCATAAAAATTAAAAATTTAACATAAATTAACAATCTTTATGGTGGATTTTAATCATGGATACCTAATTAAATTATTAATTAATTATGAAAAACAAATCAATTCTAAATTATTCGAATTTCAACTAATTATTCATAATTACAAATTAGGTTGTATAATTAACAAGTCTAGGCATTCATAATTGTTAAACATATACTGTAGGTCAATCAAAAACTCAAGATTTATCAACAAGAATCGCAAATATTCAATTTAACATCTTAAATTTACAAACTTTTGCGTTCGAAGAACTTAAACCTCTGAAAAGTCATAGTTAGGCTTCGAATTTGGGAATTCTGGGTTCGGCCGAAAAAATTGATTTTTGTCAAAATTTTAGAATGCCTTTTACATGCGAAATTGACACAAAAATCACTTGATTTGGTTGAGTAACGAATATTCTGCCGAAAAACTGCGTACATATAATTAAATAAACGCAATTTGCAATTAATTACGAAAACAAATCACCCATTTAATTCCTTGCAAATTTGTAAAATTTAACCATGTTATATGCAATTTAGATTATGAAAATAATAAGAGGGTCGTGATACCACTGTTAGGTTATGATACATGTAGACACCTACTTTTGTCCCCATTCCCGAAAGGGAAAGGTTCGATGATGAAAGCGTAAATCTCCACTTGACAACGCATCTCCTATAAAATAACGAATCTCAATTCCCCTTTTCATTTCACTCGAAACCTGCTATTTATAGAAACCTGCTATTTATGGAAACCCGCTAAAAATAGTAACTGCCGTAAAGGGTAGCTTCTAAAAGTGGCAAGTCATAAAAGATTGAAACCTGTCTGAATTAGGTGTTGCACTCCAACATAAATCCTAAATGAGATAGAAAACTGCAAGAATCCTATTCCTAATATGATTCGGAAATAAGAGTTACGTATTAATTAAAATCCTAACGAGCCTAGAGTTCGTAACGGGCCCAGACGCATTCCGTCATGAAATTGATACGCACTAAAAGACTCGATTAAGTCTCAAACACTCCAGATTCTAGGAATCCGAATCTGACAAAGAAACGGCCCAAACAGCAATTTCAACGCCCAGCCCTGGGCGCTGAAATTGCCTGGATCCTATTTTCAACGCCCAGAGCTGGGCGCCGAAATCTTTGACGCCCAGCCCTGGGCGCTGAAAATACCTGGGACGTGTTTTTTCCTAATTCTTTGTGGATTAGAACTCTGCAATTCAATCTTTCCACGAACTCTTCCCTATAAATACAGCCCCAAATTCGACGTGAAGAGAACACACACACACAATTCATATTCTGAGTATTGACTCCAACCCTTAGCCTAAGCCTCACGCTGCGAAACTGTTCACGCGTTCTGTCGCAATCGATCCATAAATCGAACAGAACGTATCCTGTCCCATAATTGAGATTCGTTAAATAAAAAGGAGAAATAGCAAAGTCAAAGTGGTTAGTTTTCTGAGAACCGTGACGCACCTCTCAAGGGTGCGTCGTAATGTGTCCCTTTTCGATGATGTAATTGCTTTCCTCTCCCTTTTTATGAACTGTTAAACTAACTAAATCTGAGTGTTCTATCACGCCTAACAAATATAATATTTTTGGGAAATTGGATTATCATGCTAGGTCCCTTAATACTACTTAAATCAGATAATCACGATCGATCTAGTATTATATGTTGCATATTGTTAAAATCAACTCAGATTAGTTTAATAGTTAACGCATGTCCCTTCAATTATTTATGCTGAGCTAGTAAGGATATCCTGCCTCTGGAGTTATCGACGAGCAAAGTACTCCTCTCGGTAGTTACAGTCCCCCGAACCCTCAATCTCTACCTTGCGGGTGTATGTTGAGAGATCCCCACACCAGGGATCACAAGGGAACCTACGGCCGTCGTGGTCAAATATAATTGCACTCCCTTTATGTCACGATAACCGGGTTTTGTCAGTTTTTCTCATTGTCGTTAAAAACTGAATGGCGACTCTTATATTACTAGTCAATTGGGTGTATACTCACAGGAAATCCAATTTCACTTGATTGAATAAAAGAATCGTCACACCCACGAGGGACGAGGTCACGCATTAGCCTCGTGCTTTTTCGACCCCCTCACAGTGGCGACTCCACTGGGGATAGTGAAGGAAATACTCGTGCTTGTAGGTAATCAAAATAGCCGAAGGGTGAAACGATCCTACCCCGCGTTTATTTCCCCATCAAGTTGGGATGACCTGAAAATAAGCATATTAATGTGAACGGGCAGAACCGCATAACGAATCTTGGCTCCCTTGGTGTTTCATCTCGGGAGCTGGGACTAAGGATACCCATCGCCAACCGGGGGGTGCATACGCTTCGAATGTTGTCCACTCGGCACTTTCACTAGTAGTACACCCGTCCCAAACCCAATCGCTCGCTCATTAGGTCCCTCTCGCCTGCATTCCCCCTTGGCTTGCACTTGCGGGTTGGCCTCTTGAGCGAAATTCGTCAGTTGAAGACACTACCTCGACCGGGGCATGTGTTGGATCTACGATAGAAGCGGTACCAAGCCAGGCGCAAATACTACCCATAGAAGCCTATCATAAACTACGTGACATATTTAATTTTCAAATCCATGTTTGTAATGTAGTTATGTGTAGCGAACTATGTGACTATGTTATGATTGTGCGTACGAATAATGCTAGACAAATAATGCTAGAAAACCAACGACCTTAAAAATTGCCCAAACATTCATGAACTAATTGGCCAAAGAGTTATACCAACATACGTGTTCCGCAAGCCCGAACGATCGCCACAAAAATAAGCGACGCTCGGGATGGCCTGTAACGAATCCCACAAACGCTGCACAACGCGTAAAGGACGTTATAAGGCAAGCACGCAAAACTAAAGTCGCAAAAACAAAAGTATACGCAAACAGAAAACGAGAACGCCCCTGGCTGGGCGCCAAAATTTCTCACGCCCACTGCTGGGCGCTGAAGTTGCTGCCTGGCCTTTTGGTCAGGCACAGCAGCCTCGGTGCCCACGCATGAGGAAAATACGTAGCAAAAAAAAAAAAAAAAACTTTTCGTGAAAAGAAAATTGCTACGAGGGCGTGTGAAATAGCACTCGATCCTAAAAGCGACTTATAAAAAATAAATAACTCTTTGTGTCATTGTTAGGCCTCCTACGACGACAATGCTTGGCACCAAAACCGAGCATGCTAATTAAACGACCTTGAATGTCACATGGGCAAAATATTCAAAAAATGATGTTCGAATAAAAGTCTTCAAGAAAAAAATAAATGTTCAAATAAATCCGATTCTAGACTAGGTTATGCCGAAGTACAATCTAAATCCTAAGTCTTAGTTGTCTTATCCATAGAATCGGTCCTAATACTTGGTGTCGTTCTGCAAGCCAAAAGGTTAAACCATATTGAGTCTCCCTTCCTAACATTTAAATCAATGAGCACCCATATGTAATTGTCATCCCTTGCTAGGAATCCACGGCCTCAATACTCTCTCTCACCAATAAAAAGAATATATTATAGTATTTGCAAAATGGAAACGGTCACATTCTGAAAATCATTCCCCCATAGTCGCACAACCCCCAAAGTGAACCTAAGGTGTCAATACCATTGGCAAAGAAAAAATTAATGGCCTCAAGGCTTATAATCACATTGGGTCACGACTATCATAGTCCTCTCGAGTCACTCGCTCCTTGAAATACTACTAAGTACGGACTAAAAGATTTTCCATGAATGCAACATGACCAACCATGAAAATACCCAAATCGGCATACCATAAGGCTACCATTGGGGTAAAGCAATACACACTAAGAGAGAAGCCGCACTAATGATTCTAGTCTTGCAAAAATAAAAATTCGATCTCCCCAATTAACTACCTTGCCAACATTAAGCAAAATGGCGCATGACAAATGAACACCCAAGGGTTAAAATCTAAAGTGTCAACCAACGAAAGTTATGGTCCAATTAGCCTAAGTCTGAGAGTCGCTTGGTTAAGTATTATAGGGTTACGCCACGTCATTATTTTGAGTCTAGGCCACCTCCTTGTATTCATACACGGGTTATAATCAGAAAGATTAATGAAAGTTCGAGTCTAAATCACAACTTCCAATTAAATCCCAGAAACTGGAATCTGAAAAGAAGCCAAAATTATTTTCGATGTAATTCTTTCGTTAAATTTCAATAAGGTAAAAATAACATTTTGAATCTACGCTATTTGCACATTTTAAGAAACGACTAAATACGCTTGCAAAGTAAGACAATTAAAAGGTCCACCCTAGGCCTATTAAAGCTAAAGGTCCACCCTAGGCCTACTAAAGTTAAAAGTCCACTATAGGCCAACCAAACGAGTCTCACTCAGTCTCGCCTCGTGACTCAAAGACCACAACCATCTACCTTTTAGCCCAAATAAAAAATTTTAAGGATTTATGTTGGGGAGAAATCCCAAGCAAAAGAAATACTTAAATAGAAAGAGAAAAGGGAGAGCGAAAAGAGCGAGCCATGAAATACTTAGCCATACCTCCCAAAGTGCAACATTTACCCAAGTACACGAAGGAAAAGAATTGAGTCAACCAATCTAAATCATAAAATTCTACGATGTCTACCCTTTCCAATCCTTATGATCTTAGACGCCTTCGCTCTGGGGTCCCTGTTCAGCTCATTTAATCCATACATGCTCTCATTGCCATAACCCAAGAAACCACTACCTCGACTCTTGTTCTTGAACTTGTTGTCAACTGCAAACCACGCACGGCCATTGACACGTGCGTCATACCCATTATTTCCAAACCTGTTCTTACACCACCATTAGCATAATGACCATATAACTTGTGTGGATACATCCTGTTGATATACCCTTGAGCCGTCCCCATGCTACTCATTGGCCTTGGTTGATGTAAACTCGTGACACTAGCTTGGGGCTGCAAATTGCGAGTCCTAATAGATGTGATCCTCATGCTTGACCAATACCTATGCAAATCATCCTATCTCATTCGACCCGTCTTTCAAACCGTCTTGAGTCATGAGTAAAAAAAAAAGAAGACAAACAAAAAGTACGAAAAAGTAATAAATAATAAAAAAGAACTTTGCAAGGCGCCTCTAAAGTTAGTCTAAAAAGAAAAAGGAGCATTTAGCGCACCAAAAAAGATCCGCCCAGAAGTCATTTTCAGCGCCCACAGCTGGGCGCCGAAATCTTTAACGCCCCAGCCTGGGCGCTGATTCTCTATGCTCGCCAAATTTTGTCCAGAAGTGCTCGTCATTTTATCCGCACATGCACGGAAAAATAACGAACACTTGGAGGGGTACAGCACGTATTCAGATATACGTACCACCAAAAAATGTACTCAAAAAAAAAAAAATCATAATACAAATTTTTGGCTTACGGCAAAGCAGCAGAGGGACATAATAATAAACTTCACTTATTCTACCGTTTCAAATAATATGTTTCCACCTCAGAACGTACTTGTTTAAAATCGGCATTCTAAGAAACCACTTTCTAGGCTAAGAACTATGCAAGACCTGATTCCAAATTAAATCTATTGAAGGCGGATACGTAGGCAATCCATGATTCGGTCCAACCAATTTGCAAAAATATTAAAGCCTATAGAAAAACAAGAATAAAAAATAGAAGTCCATTATTGAAACTTAGTTACTTGCAATCCAAGTCGAAAGAAAAATTGAAAGCACGAAGAAGAATCCAAGTCATCAAGATGCCAAAATGAGCACACATCGAAAAATAATAAGGGCACGTGCCCTTGCCAGAAGGAGCACTCACACCCCTAGGCACTTAGCCAAGACTCAAAAGATCACTTTGCCTCAATTGAATGGGGGCAAGCGCAAGCGCCCATGACCTCTAAAAGTACTCGACTTGACCCTCCCTAAAGCGAACTAACTCACTTAAAGACTTTCTTTCACCACTAGACATAGTCGTTCGCTTAAAGACCTTCTTTCACTAGACACAGTCATAATCGCCAACAAGTAGTAAAGGCAGTAAGCTTGCAATAAAGAGGATTGTTCTATGGCATCGCCCCATCGTTCCTTCGAACTCAGGGTATCCGTTCGTGGTAACTCAAATGCTTGCGAATCTCCTTTTAAAAAAAAAAATCAGACATTGTCAATAGGACTTGGCACTTAACCAAGGCTCACCCTACTCAGACATATGACACGGGCATCTAAGATCGAAATATAAAAACATCGTTAATGGGAAGACATAATAGCAACTGGGGGCTAAAATATTGAAATGAAAGAGCTAGGGAAAGAACTAAGTATACCTTGACCTTTTGTACAGACATACACCAAGTAAATCTAAGTCAATTTGAAAACGGTTTATATTCCCACAATTCTGGAAAAGATGGCCCTAAAAAGCCCAAAGCACGTGCCGCACGGGCACAAGTAATATCTTGACGCCTGCACCCTGGCTTCCAGCAAATCCTTAGACAGCATTCCAAAAATCGTAACAATATTTTGATTCACTCATGTAATCCTGTACGAACCCTTCTATAAGTCAAACTTACTTAGGACACTTCGGATTGTACACAGTAGGACTCGGATTTTAAATAATTTTCAAATAATTTTCAAAGACTTCTTCGAACATAATAAAGTGTCGTTGGTTTAAGCTAAGTATGCGTTTATCTCGATGTTGCAAGTGAGTCAAAAAAATTCTAAATATGATTATGGGTAAAGAAAGGCACCTAACTTTTGGTCAAGGCACACTTCCACATGTTACTACCTTGACCATGGCGATGTCGCATAATACGACATTTATAAGAGAAGTAGCAGGTCACTACTCGAACGTACCTCGCACTAAACGAGTCTGGTTCAAACTATTCATGATCCATGTCACCATGAATGCATAAAAACGTATGACAAGCATTATAGCACCAAGCCAATCCCGTAGCTACAATTGGAGGCTTGAGAAAAACACTCTAAAAATGCTCGAAATGACGATTTTATCGCAAATTCTCGACACTAATGCTATACATACATCATAGGGGCACAATCCTAAGCTTTGATCGTGTAAAACGAACCTTAGAATGGCTACAACCCCTCCCAAATTCTAAGCGCTACTTAGAATATATAAAGTCACCCCACTAACAAGGGTAACTGAAAATCGCGAGTCACCAAAACTCCGATCAAACTACTGCACCTAACGCTCGCCCTATAAGCGCCCGTTACACAGCCTACCTCGTTCCAAAGCAAAAGCGAAAAAAAAAAATCAAGGATAAGAACCGTCAAAATATACCCATAAATCCTTTTTCAATGCCCAGAGCTGGGCGCCGATATCTTTGACGCCCCAGCCTGGGCGCTGAATCTTTCTGCTAGCCATATTTTGCCCAGATATAAAAATAAGAAAGAAACACCTATGAATCCGCGCATCGAATGAAGTAATAAGCCGTGCAAACCCACGCAAGAGGTGCTACACTTGTTCGAGCACCTGAACGAGGCGTGATGAAGTACTCCAATGCAAAAAATAATAATGATATCCCAACACCTGGAGGAATGTTCTCATACAAGCGGTTAGGCCACACAAGCCTACGTCGCACCATAAGTTCAACCCTCCCACAGCACAAGTCTAAAAAAGGAGAGTAAGGCATATTGCACTAATGTAGGCACGACCAAAGAGTATGTGTAAAAGAGGCAAAGACTACTTATCGCCCAAATTCAAAATGCAAGCCACACGACTTCTACATTAAGGATTAAAGGTAGCAAAATATTACCTACCACGAAAGGGATAGCTCGCACCTACACGAGCGGAACCCCAGGGCATCTTTCTCGAAAGAACCTGCAAAAACCGTACGCCAAAAGGAAGCATCCCAACATGCATACTTGGGGGCTCCAAGCTACGAAACAACCATAGCAAAATAAAAAAAATATCTCGAAGCAAATGCTTGAACAATCGAAAGGGCACGATGTTTGAGCCCACCTCGTGAATAGGCCTGAACCCTACTAAGCTTCTAAGGAAACTATTCGAAATCAGTCATTGCTCAAAAAAAAATAATGATTCAAGCAAACTGATTAATGGAACCGCACACAACGGCCATTCAATAAACGCTCGTTCGCACGTACATATCATCATTCTAAGTATCGAACATTCACGAACGCGTTTAAAAGCAAAAATATACAACAACAAGAGCGGTCAAAGTCTTACGCCTCAAGGTATGTTCCTCGGGCCATATAAACTCGCCCAACTATCGCAATAACTGTACGCCTTAAGAGCAACAGTTCCTTAAAATAATCGCCCCAAAGCGACAAGCACCGTAGTCCACCAATCGGCTACGGCTTCTTAAGAAAATCATCACGTTCTAAAAACAAAGAAACAAACAAAAGAAAAGAGAATACATAGAACTTCCAAGTGAAATAAACGAATGAACAAGAGGCCAACTGTGTCATCAAAAGACCAGCCCAAACAACACTTTCAACGCCCCACCTGGGCGTGAATTATTTCAACGCCCAGGCCTGGGCGCCGAAAATGTACCCAGGCTCAAAAAAGGCCCTAACTTCTAGTGGGCCCTGCCATACTCATTCGACTTGAAAATTGCCGAAAGTCGCACCTCACGACTTTGTCAAAGTAGCACACCACTACAAAGCTCGCTCGCACTTACGAGCACGATCCCAAACACGATCAAAGACATTACGAAATGCGTAGGAACCTCTTTGACAAAAAATGACCGTCAAGCACGAGTGCTTGGGGGCTCGAAAGAAAATATATATTTCAAACGAAAGTGTGCAAAGTTAAAACGGTATTCCCAGACTACACTGTACGAAGTCCCGTGTTTGGATAACCTTAAAAAATAAAACCGGATTACGACCTCAAAGACAAAGGTCGCCGTTGATACTTACACATAGTCCCCTAATCAAGGACCCTGGTAGTGGCAAAATTGAGCCATAAAGACTAGCTTCAAACCGTGAAAGATGATGACCACAAGACAATGGTCCGTCTAAACACGTTGTCAACCCACGTTCAGGTTACAACTAAATTCGAGCATCCCTCGAATGAATTCGCTCTTGCAAGAATGAATAAAAAGAAATTCTCAAAAGAAATCACAAAGAACAAAAAAAATAGGAACTTGCCCATCTTCAGTGGGCAAGATCGCGTCACAAACCGCGCGAGTTCCCAAATCGAAAAAACGAATTCAGGGATGTCCACCCTTAGCGGACAGAGCTCGCCCACCTTCAGCGGGCGGGGTCTGCGTCACTAACCGGGCAGGTCCTCAGTTTTCGAAAAATAGAATCTTCAAAAACAAAATGAAACAGGCTCGCCATCTTCAGCCGGCGGGGTCTACGTCACAAACCGCGTAGGTCCTTATTTTCAAAAAAAAAAAACAAACGAACTTCAAAACAGACTCGTCCACTTCTATCGGACGGGGTGTCCACCCTTAGTGGACAGGCTCGCCATCTTTAGCCGGCGGGGTCTACGTCATATACCGCGTAGGTCCTTATTTTCAAAAATCACAAACAAATTTCAACATAGATTCGTCCACTTCTATCGGACCCTTAGCGGACAGGCTCGCCATCTTTAGTCGGCGGGGTCTACGTCACAAACCGCGTAGGTCCTTATTTTCAAATTTCAAAAACAGATTCGTCCACTTCTATCGGACGGGTGTCCACCCTTAGCGGACAGGCTCGCCATCTTTAGCCGGCGGGGTCTGCGCCACTAACCGCGCAGGTCCTTAGTCGCTGCAGCGATAACTTTTTCTGGTTTTCCCTTTTCCAAAAATTAAAAGGATTGGTTTTCCGTTTTTTCCTAAAAAGAGCGATGTGCTGGATTTTCCTTCGTTTTACGTCCCATAAAAACAAAGGGGGTTTTCTCGTTTAGCTAGCCCTGAAAATGAGAATCTTTAAAAACGTTTTTACCTCGTGGTTGGGCTTGGCCAGGCCCAATCACACTTTATAGCTTTGATTTCGAAAACATCTGTAGCTACTCCCAATCACAAAGTGAGGGAGTTTTTACACTTCTTTAGATCCTTCCAATGACAAAGTGAGGAAGTTTCTATACTATCCGTTGACAAATCCCAATGACACGTGAGGGATATGTCGACATTTCAAGTGATGACCCTTAAGTCAAATGTTATCACTCGGGGGCTCGTGAGACCCTCGCAAAATAGGTCACATACACCATGGCTTGTGTGACGCACTCCGTCTAATACTTTGACCATCGTCTCATCCCGAGACTCAGTCAAAGTGGGGGCTAACTGTAGACACCTACTTTTGTCCCCATTCCCGAAAGGGAAAGGTTCGAATGATGAAAGCGTAAATCTCCACTTGACAACGCATCTCCTATAAAATAACGAATCTCAATTCCCCTTTTCATTTCACCAGAAACCTGGTATTTATAGAAACCTTCTATTTATGGAAACCCGCTAAAAATAGTAACTTCCGTAAAGGGTAGCTTCTAAAAGTGGCAAGTCATAAAAGATTGAAACCTGTCAGAATTAGGTGTTGCACTCCAACATAAATCCTAAATGAGATAGAAAACTGCAAGAATCCTATTCCTAATATGATTCGGAAATAAGAGTTACGTATTAACTAAAATCCTAACGAGCCTAGAGTTCGTAACGGGCCCAGACGCATTCCGTCATGAAATTGATACGCACTAAAAGACTCGATTAAGTCTCAAACACTCCGGATTCTAGGAATCCGAATCTGACAAAGAAACGGCCCAAACAGCAATTTCAACGCCCAGCCCGGGGCGCTGAAATTGCCTGGATCCTATTTTCAACGCCCAGAGCTGGGCGCCGAAATCTTTGACGCCCAGCCCTGGGCGCTGAAAATACCTGGGACGTGTTTTTTCCTAATTCTTTGTGGATTAGAACACTGCAATTCTATCTTTCCACGAACTCTTCCCTATAAATACAGCCCCAAATTCGACGTGAAGAGAACACACACACACAATTCATATTCTGAGTATTGACTCCAACCCTTAGCCTAAGCCTCACGCTGCGAAACTGTTCACGCGTTCTGTCGCAATCGATCCATAAATCGAACAGAACGTATCCTGTCCCATAATTGAGATTCGTTAAATAAAAAGGAGAAATAGCAAAGTCAAAGTGGTTAGTTTTCTGAGAACCGTGACGCACCTCTCAAGGGTGCGTCGTAATGTGTCCCTTTTTGATGATTTAATTGCTTTCCTCGCCCTTTTTATGAACTGTTAAACTAACTAAATCTGATTGTTCTATCACGCCTAACAAATGTAATATTTTTGGGAAATTGGATTATCATGCTAGGTCCCTTAATACTACTTAAATCAGATAATCACGACCGATCTAGTATTATATGTTGCATATTGCTAAAATCAACTTTGATTAGTTTAATAGTTAACGCATGTCCCTTCAATTATTTATGCTGAGCTAGTAAGGATATCCTGCCTCTGGAGTTATCGACGAGCGAAGTACTCCTCTCGGTAGTTACAGTCCCCCGAACCCTCAATCTCTACCTTGCGGGTGTATGTTAAGAGATCCCCACACCAGAGATCACAAGGGAACCTACGGCCGTCGTGGTCAAACATAATTGCACTCCCTTTATGTCACGATAACCGGGTTTTGTCAGTTTTTCTCATTGTCGTTAAAATCTGAATGGCGACTCCTATATTACTAGTCAATTGGGTGTATACTCACAGGAAATCCAATTACACTTGATTGAATAAAAGAATCGTCACACCCAAGAGGGACGAGGTCACGCATTAGCCTCGTGCTTTTTCGACCCCCTCACAATACATATGACAAAACATAAATCATGCGGAAAACCTTAATGCTAGGAAACATATTATTTACACATAATCATTTAGCATAATTCAGATGCATGCACTTTGTAGCGTGCCCTCCCTAGCTGCGCCCGAACCGAACAAGAACAAGTCTTTAGGACTCCAAGTGTCGTCCCTCCGTGGATAGTCCACAGCACGTCCGGATCCGCCTTAAGCGTGACCAACTAGAATCGTCCTTAAGGTTCTAATAATTTTCGGCTAATAGGCTACAAGTGTTTGGCTTATTTTGTTCAAAAATCTTACCTTTGAATACTTCAATTCTCAATGTATATATGTGACCCTAGGCACCTATTTATAGAGTTTATGGAAAGGAATTATAATCCTATTAAAATTCAAATCTATTTAATTATAATCCTACTAGGACTCTAATTAAACAAACTTTATCTATTAGGATTAGATTTAATCATATTACGAATCCCGGTAGCCTTAGGATTTCGAGTAACACACACGAGTGGCAATGCACCGCACGCAGGCCTTATGGCCCACGCACAGCGCACGGCCCACTCGTCGCAGCCCCTTGCTCCGCATGCGCGCGTGCCCTAGGCCTTGGCTAGGCCTGGCCTTCGCGCTGGGCCTGGTCTTGGCTTTGGCGTGTGTTTGAGCTTTAGCTTGCTGGGGCGATGGCCCGGCTTCGTGCTAGGCCTTCGTCTAGCAGGCCTCGTCCGATGCTAATTCGTACGATACGCTTCCAATTAAATTCTCGATTCTGGAATTCATTTCCGATACGAACAATATTTAATATTTCCGATTCCGGAATTAATTTCCGTTTCGAACAAATATTTAATATTTCCGTTTCCGGAATTATTTTCCGATTTCGATAATATTTCCGATTCTGACAATATTTCCGTTTCCGGCAATATTTCCGATTCCGACAATATTTCCATTTCCAATAATATTTTCCGATACGTACCATGTTACCGTTTCCGGCAACATCTACGACTTGGATAATATTTATATTTCCGATACGATCCATATTTCTGCTTCCGGCAATATCATCGTTTCCGGAGTATTCACTTGCTTGCCTTTGACGATCTCAGCTCCCACTGAAACCAAGATCCGTCGATTCCGAATATCCATAGATGGAGAATTTAATGCCATTAAATACTTGATCCGTTTACGTACTATTTGTGTGACCCTACGGGTTCAGTCAAGAGTAAGCTATGGATTAATATCATTAATTCTACTTGAACTGAAGCGGCCTCTAGCTAGGCATTCAGCTCACTTGATCTCACTGAATTATTTACTTGTTAATTAATACTGAACCGCATTTATTAGACTTAACATTATATGCATACTTGGATCAAGAGCATTATTTCCTTCACATATACCAATCTCTATTGATATAAGTGAACATCAACTAGATTGAGATCAAGAAAAACTTATGGTACTTGAAAAGGTACATAGGAATAGTTCTTGATTCAAGGTAATAAAGATATGCTAAATATTGATGCTACACGCATAAACACTAGCAAAGGATCAAGCAAGATCCCTTTGGAGTTAACCATTGGCAAGGACGAGCTAAAGAGCATCGCGTTTTGAAATGGCAACATGGATTAGAGACCATGAGTTGGTGTGTGGGAAATTAAAATGTTAATTTCTATGTTCTAAGATACAGATGGAGAGTCATCCACATATCTGTAAACTGCTTGGATAAATAAAATCTAACCATAGCATCACTAGCAACCTATACAGT
Source organism: Spinacia oleracea (assembly GCF_020520425.1). Lineage (NCBI taxonomy): Eukaryota > Viridiplantae > Streptophyta > Magnoliopsida > Caryophyllales > Amaranthaceae > Spinacia > Spinacia oleracea. The sequence continues at coordinate 27,821,767 of NC_079492.1, read as the reverse complement.
TGAAGTAAAAGTAATTATTGCATAAGAAGCAATAAAAACAGAGTTGTTTACATTAAAGAGTTCTTCACTGAACTTGGGTGGATCACATGTCTGCTGAATTGATGGTTCTTCATTGCAAAATGCGTAGAACCACTATTGTAGCAAGAAAGACTAGATCACAAAATAAACATACTCAAAAGATCTTATCATCCTATCTCGAAGAACATTCGATGAAAAGGATATTAAGATTGGAAAAGCATGATAACTAAACCTATGCAACAAGTGAGATACAACACTCACATTGTGGCACTGGAAATCAAGCATATTTTTGAATTCCATGAATTGTTTTAAAGATGGGTTCGAGGCCCATGGTTGTAAAACATTGGGGTTGAACATTTATCATATGTGAAATGTATTTTCATATTTCTTTTTAATCTTGGTTTAGTATTAAATGATGAGTCCCTTCAATTTGACAATATATTCAAGATAGATTGTCAGGACCAGTCCTGTGACTAAGAAATGTCTATCAAGTGAACTTGCATGTCAAAAGTTGAAAATGGTCCCTGGTCGGAGTTTTCTATAAAGATGGACGCATAGAAAACGCTAGACGACTAGAATGCAAGATGACTAGTAGTTCTGTTTCTTGAACTATGTGGACATGGCAATGTCGCAATCATTTTCATAGATACTTACTTTGAGAAGACTAGTATCGGACGGACCTATGAAACTTTACTGTAAGAGATGACTATCTGTCATAAGTAAATTTCATTAAAATTATTAGACACTAATCCTCAATACCTGAGTGATTTGAGACTACTTTTTTTAGAATTGGTCACTTTGACGTTGTGAACCGTTGCACCGTAAAAGGAGGCCATAATGACAACGCTCAGGTAATCACCTATCAAACGAAGTCTAATCTCAAAATCGCAAGATTGGGATTGTCCTCTCATAAATCGGGATGAGATGCTGAAAGTTATACAAGGCCACTCAAAGAGCTAGAAACTGTAAAATGCATGGCCGTGCTCAGATGAATCATAGGCTATGATTATCTGTTTATTTGATCAGTTGAACTCTGAAACCGAGAAGTACCTCTGGACATAATAAGGATGACAACTCTTACCTTATGTTCATGAGCAAGCATCAAGCGACAAAGGAATTAGGAAATGCACACTTGTCCCTAAGGACAAGTGGGAGACTGAAGGAAATAATGCCCTTGGTCCAAGTATGCATTCAATGCTAAGTCTAATAAATGAGATTCAATATTAATTAATTATACAAGTTAATAATTCAGTGAGATCAAGTGAACAGTATGCCTAGCTAGAGGCCGCTTCAGTTCAAGTGGAATTAATAATATTAATCCACAACTTAGTCTTGACTGAACCCGTAGGGTCACACAAATAGTACGTGAACGGATCAAGTATTTAAGTGAATTAATACTCCATTTATGGATATTCGGAATCAACGGATCTCGGTTCCAGTGGGAGCTGAAATCGTCAAAAGGCAAATTATGATATTGCCGGAAACGGAAATATGGATCGTATCGGAAATATAAATATTATCCAAGTCGTAGATATTGCCAGAAACGGAAAGATGGTACGTATCGGAAAATATTATCGGAAATGGAAATATTGTTCGAATCGGAAAATATTAAATATTTGTTCGAAACAGAAATTAATTCCGGAATCGGAAATATTAAATATTGTTCGAATTGGAAATAATTCCGGAATCGGAAAATATTAAATATTTGTTCGAAACGGAAATTAATTCCGGAATCGGAAATATTAAATATTGTTCGAATCGGAAATTAATTCCGGAATAGAAAAATAAATCGGAAGCGCGACGTACGAAATAAACATCGGACGAGCTTGCTAGACGCAAGGCCCAGCACGAAGCTAGGCCTGCTCCTAGCGAAGCCCGCGCAAAGCGAGCAGCAACAGCAGCAGCCTGCCTAGCAAGGCAGGCCCAGCCAAGCGCAAGGCAAGGCCAAGCCCAGCCGAGCAAGGCAAGGTCAGCAGCAGCAGCGCCCACGATGTGGCCGCGTGACTGCTTGCGGGGCCGAGCCCCGTGCGCGCACAGCAGCTCCCCTCGTGGGCTGCTCGTGTGTGTGGTTCGTGCAAGCCTCGAAACCTTGATTGCTTAGGATTTGTCCGATTAGATTATTTTCCTAAAACTACTAGAGTTAGTTGTTTAACTAAACACTAAAAACAAATGTTTAATTTAAGTCTAATTCTAATTGAATTAGATAAATTGAATCCTAGTAGGTTTCTAGTTTCGATAATCCTACCCTATAAATAGGTGATGAAAATCACAATTTATATACATCATATTCTCAAGTATTCATATAGTTTTAAGATTAAACTAAGCTTAATAATTTGCCAAAATAATTAAGTATGAATAACATAAAACCTTAGGCTAAATTCTAGTTAATTGAATCTAAGGCGGATCCGAACGTGCTGTGGACTATCTACGGAGGGACGACACTTGGAGTCCTAAACTTGTTCTTGTTTGGTTCGGGAGCATCTAGGGAAGGAACGCGTCACTTGTATGTATCCTAGATTATGCTAATTGACTATGTGGCAATTAATTTCGATTCCTGTCTTTATGGTTTTTCTGCATGAAATATATGTTTTATATTTGTCATAACCTAACATTTAAAACATTCATTTCTTAGATTTACTACATATGGGTTGAAAGTCTCTTTTGAGTCTCTTATTTGTGTTTGATTCTGTAATTACTTTTAAAGAATCCAAATAACGCCTCAGATCCTATCCAATGGATCTTTAACCCAATATGATCTAAGTTTCTCCATGGTTATAATATTGAAAAATACTTTCAAATCTAACCACTTAGAATTTGAATGTCATTTTCAATAAAGATATGTATCTCATATACAGAACCAATAAAGTTGACTTAGCTCCCACTAAACTCCTCATCTATAAGATGATTCATATTTTCACAAAGCTATGATTGCTCAATAGTCTTGTTCAAAAGTATATTCCAATTCCCACTTGCATGCATTAATCTACGAATAGATTTCTTTATCTAGCATTAAAAACTTTTACATTGTGTAATATACACAACTTCTTCCAACAAGTCCAATTGAGGAGGATGTTTTGTTTTCCAATTGCCATATTGACATATGCAATGATTGCTAGATTTATCCAAAATAGTTCAAGCATTCCGACTTGGTGAAAAAAAAATTCAACATTATCAACGCCTTGAAGTTGTTTGTAATATTTAACCACTAATCTATCTCTTCTTTTGTATGTATATACAATATCATCTTTGTATGTTCTTGAAAACATGTTAATGAATGGGTGTGAACCCTTTATGCAAAAACAACCAAATCATATACTTGATTCTTTTGATGAAGATATTTCGGATTTAATGGCCTCAAGCCATTTTAGGATTTAATGGCCTCAAACCATAAACCATATTTGGGAAATTTTTAATTCTTCGTATCTTACTTGTAAGTCTTATGTTCTTGAAGCTCTTCCAAAGTCTTCATAGGCTTCATTCCTCAAGATATCTATGTATCGATCTTGGTTGAATTCTACTTCTTATACGATTTACCTAGGTATTGAACATCAAACTTTATTTTCTATAAAGACATTACTCAAGTCCTTTGAGTATTAGGATTCTCTTAAAGACATTTCCAAAGACTTCATGTGTAGAGCTCTTCCAAAGGCTCCTAAGTATCCTACATTTGTTTGTTTCTTGAGTCGAAGTTCTTTTGAGGCACTTCGAGGTCATATTTTATTAGGTTATGAATAATACAACAATATAATTCATACGGAAAAACCATAAAGCCAGAATCCAAATTAATTTCCACATAGTCAATTAGAATAATTTAGGTGACATACAATGTGATGCGTGCCTTCCCTAGCTGCTCCCGAACCGAACAAGAACAAGTCTTAGGAGCCCCAAACGTTGCCCCTCCGTAGAAAGTCCACAGCACGTTCAGGCCCGCCTTAGGTTTAACCAACTACGATATTACTTAAGGTTTTATGTATTCGGGAGGCTTGTATTATGTTCTCCCTTGAACACAATGGGAATAAAGAATATGATTCCAATTCAATTGATGTGTTATAATTATGAGGCCCTAACCTTATATTAATGGTGTAGGAAATATGGAATTTGAGTTTTACTAGGAATAGAATTATCAAACCTACTAGGATTGAAATTCTTATTCAAATAGAATTGCAATATTAATTAAACTCCTAATTATTTGAATTCTAGTAAAACTAGGTATACTTAATCCAAGGTTACATGGGAATTAAGCAATCGGATATTTCTTGGAGCCCAAAACAAACAACCCAATGCAGCAACGATAGGCCACGTGGGTGTGCATGCTGCCTCGGCCCATGCCTCGGCATGCCTTGCACATGACGCTCGCAGGCTGGGCGCAGCCCATGCGTTGCTGCCTTGCCGCAAGCTTGGCGTGGCCCATGAGCTACCGCCTTGCTTGCGGCTTTGCGTGGCCCATGAGGCTGTTGCCTTGCTTGTAGCTTGGCGTGGCCCATGAGGCTGTTGCCTTGCTTGCGGCTTTGCGTGGCCCATGAGGCTGTTGCCTTGCTTGTAGCTTGGCGCGGCCCATGGCTACGGCCTTGCTCGCAGGGCGCGGCCCCATGGATGCTGCCTTGATCGTCGAACGATGGGCCAGCTCTCTTGCCGGCTTGTCGCTCGTCGAGCTTCGGATTCGTTCTCTGATTCAGGAATTCATTTCCGTTTCGAACAAATATTTACGTTTCAGTTAATATTTCCGATTCCGGAAAAAAAAAATTCCTTTTCCGACAATATTTCCGATTCCGGTAATATTTCCGTTTTCGGCAATACTTCCGATTCCGGCAATATTTCTATTTCCCATAATATTTTCCAATACGAGCCATGTTTCCGTTTCCGACAACATCTACGACTTGGATAATATTTATATTTCCTTCATGAACCATATTTCCGTTTCCGGCAATATCATCATTTCCGGAGTATTCTTTATTTTGCCTTTTGACGATTTCAGCTCTCACTTGAACCGAGATCTGTCGTTTACGAATTTTCATAAATGGAGTACTTAATGAATAATATATTCACTTAAATACTTGATCCGTTCACGTACTATTTATGTGATCCTACGGGTTAAGCCAAGAGTAGGTTGTGGATTAATATTATTAATTACACTTGAACTGAAGCGACCTCTAGTTAGGAATTCAGTTCACTTGATCTCACTAAATTTATTAACTTGTTAATTAATAATGAACCGCATCTAATAGACTTAGCATTAAATGCATACTTGGACCAAAGGCATTACTTCCTTCAGTCTCCCACTCGTCCTTAAGGACAAGTGTGTATTTCCTAATTCCTTTGTCGCTTGATGCCTGCTCATGAACATAAGGTAAGAGTAGTCATCCTTATTATGTCCAGAGGTAATTCTCGGTTTCAGAGTTCAACTGATCAAATAAACAGATAATCATAGCCGGCTTTTTTCAATTAGCTTTTAATAGCGCTTTTTTCAATTAGCTTTTAATAGCGCTTTTTTCAATTAAAGACAACGCTTAAAAAGCGTTGTTAATTAGCAGCGCTGTTAAAAGAATAACATCGCTTTTTAAAAGCGCTGATAATATTGCCTCATTTAGTAGCGTTCAATATATAAGCGCTATTGAAGCTGTGGTTATGACGGGAAATTTTATGCACCAAACAGCTACTTTAATTTAAATTAATTGTTAGCATTTAACAAAAAAAGCACTACCATTTTTGGCAGTTTTTAATTTTGTACGAGCTCTTTTTTAGTTTTAATTTTTTTTATTAAATACCTGTAATAAAAAAATAAAAACCAACCATTTTAGATCTTTATCATATCAAATAAACGTCTTGATGTTTCATAACTTAAAATCACATGCAATGTTGTCAACACACTAGGAAAAAACAACAATAGAAAAAGAAAGAAGTATCTTTGTCTTATAGTACATACACTTTTTAATATTTCAAATCAACACACTAAAATTAGAACATTTTACACAATTTCCAGTCGAAAAACATAATTAATCCACCACAATATATTCACAAGGGAAGAACTTGACGCGTCCATTGAGCTATGACTTCATCAATTTGTTCTTGATCATAATTCGGAGCATTGCAATCATGAAAGTACTATAACATGAGAAAGTTAACATGATTAGTAACAAAACATATAATGTCTAGGCATAATTGAACAAAAAAAGTACAAACATCTTCAAAAATTTCAAGTTTTCTTATGGTCGATGATCTCTTTTATGGATCTCATTAATATCCAAAATCCATGACATTCTTTTGCCGAGGACACTACACAAGCAAAATAAAATAAATTATTTATTAATACTTAGAAACAAATATAATTTGTAATAAACACAATCATAATTATAATAAATATTTGTAATAAAACATAATCATAAGTTTTATCAGTGACTCACATCACAGAAAATTCAGAGAGCATACCAATTAACAAGCGAAAGCAGTATCATCCAAAGCATGCAGTAAAAAATAATAGCATAGCCAAAAAAATAAGAGACTACCTGGCATATCAAGGCAACCTCTTATTTAGTTCTCTGCCATCTACATACCTACTTGTATCTCATATCTTAAAAGGGAAAAGTTGGTCTGATTAGCTTATTTATTCTTTCACCAGGAAGATGTTTTCAGTTTTACTCTAAACATGATTGTAGCTCAGAACCTAATATTGGCCATACTGAACTCCATCATCAGCATACAACTGGGTTCTGCACAGCATGTAGATTATAGAGAATTGAAGTGGAGTTACTTGTTGATCTAGGCTCTCCACCTTTAGGTGACTTGTATTAAATTGTGTTGCTTAGTCTGTACATAGAAATCAAAGGCACTCCTTTCCAACTAGTAAAAGGAGCTAGAAAAGCAGTGATTCAATTGAGATACATTATTAGACATTCCTTATTTTTGAATTAAAAGACATCTGTTGCAGATATCAGGAACTAATTTTCAAATCTTTAGTTCATGACTTAAGGTTACACCGTTATACAGTCAACGTGACTACTAATTGACCAAGTATTTGTTAATCAAATTTATTACCTAAACTAAACTTTTGAACGGAATATAATGTAAGTATATATATTAAGTTTCTTCTATAAATTTATTATTTCTGGAGTTTATGGCTGCCCTGTTCTAGAGATTAGAAGACACATTACCATCAATATATAAACAAGCAAGATAAGAGCCAACTTAAACAAGGGTCAACATGCCTATACTCTGTGACAAGGGGGGCAATCGGAGCACACATCATAGTGAACAATTTAACAAAAAGAACCAGACTATCCAACCTAGTAAACATCGAGAGGAGGCCTAGTGAAAGTACCGAGTTTGAGTTGGCTGAAAGTGTTGACTTCCTCTTCATCTGGTATAGTTAGCTACATACTGCTCTTTGTATACTAGAGTTGTCAAAGAAACTCTGGTCAATCAGTGGATTGTCAAGGGTTTCCTGCCAAAAACAACAGGAACCAGCAAACAGGTATCTCATGATGATGCACCGAGTCCGCCACCGAGTCCCCTCTTTGCTCTTCGAATCGCAACACATATATTCCCATTTTCAGCCCTTAAAAACACAATAGAGTCCCCAGCAATTAGCTTTTTAGCATTCACAAATGTACTCTAACCAGTAGTTAATAAGTGACGCCTTGGTGTCCCTTGATATATATGCCTAAATTTCCAGGGTTCGCCATGAACATCCTTTGCTAGAATGTTTTAAACTGGTTGATCCGCTGAATAATCTAACCGCGGAAATATTGTTTCCGCACAATAACGAGGAACAGAAAACCCTCACCCATTATTAGCATCAGACTGAGTCAAAATCTTAGCAAATGAAGCAGGCTTATTCTCTTGCACTTAAGTCCCATGAACTCCAATTTCATCATCACTATAATCTACCTCATTAGTAACAGGACTTAATCGAATCTTTACATACACTTCATCCGTCTCCTGGTCAGCCAAGTATCGTATATCTTCAACTCTACACAGAACATATGACGGAAATCGTGGGAAACTCCTAAAATACACATTTCCATTAGCATGTTCTATATGACCTTGTACAAAATAATAAACCTTTGAGCTCACTGGTGGCATTTGCACCATCCCTCCAGCACAAGCATGCCACAATTGTGAATCTAAACAATTGTCACCCTCTTTTATTTTCTCCTTCGGATCCATAAAAATAATCATGGCATTCATCCAACACAAACCCAACACTAATCAACCAAATTCCAACCCACAACACACTTTTTAATCAATTTCTTTCTGTATAGTACATAAACAAAAACTATATCAAATTTCATACATCTGATCACCAATATGCCATAAATAGAAATAAATTATTTTATAAAATTAAAATTTAACCCAAATAATATATTTTCTTACCTCAATAGGCATGTCATCTATGGAAAACTTGTCAATAGCATAGGAGCTCCTAATTGAAAGATAAATTAATCAATCAAACCCAGAATTTAACCATTGCCGACAAATTCAACCCTGAAAGTTTCTTTATATTTCAGTGTTGAGTTATAACAATTCCAAAAAGTCACAAATTTCTCCAACAAAAAAAAAAATTGGAAAAGGTGATCCGGAATTGTGAAAAGTGAAAACACAGTGACATTAATGTGCTCTGGTTCTCACTGTGATGCGTTCTTTGGACAAGGACCAGGTGAAACTTTCGGATGGCACTCTTTAAACCATAGAGGTTTCTAATACTAATGGAAAATCCAAAAAAATTATTAATTCAAACAATTGCGTGAAAAAATTAGCAATAATTAAATTACAAATTTTTATCACAATTTTTTTGAACATAAAATTGAAGTATTATTGAATTATAATACTCCGTACACCAATTATCCATCGCATCTACATGTAAAAAAATTAAATGAAATGCAATTGAGAATTTTTTAAATTGAATATGAAACAGCGTGATTCAAATAAAAATGTATTTGGTGAAAATTGGAGTTACTAACCTGGGCTTTCTTAGGGATATAATCAATTGGTGGTGCCGCTACAGTACTGGCGTCAGTGCCATTTCCGGTATCGTTGTGACATGTTTCCCATGGTCGTCGAGTCGCTAACTCCATACAAGACAACATCAGAATGATTACAAAGCCTAAATAAGTTATTTGTTCTAAATAAATTATAATAGCATGTGCTAATTCAGAGAGCAAATTATCTCCATTATTGGAATTTGAGGGAATAGAAAAAAGAAAAAAAGGGTTTTAGCGCGACCTAGGTTTTGAAGAGGTGGGTGAGTGGGTCTAATGAAAACTTCTTTGAACATAACGACGGCAATAGCTTCCTCTTTTTTTTTGTTTAAGATAACTTACTAGCAATTAATCACAACATTTAAAGAAAAGCGTGGTAATATATTAAGTTGAAATTATTTTTTCTTTTAACAGCAATATAAAATAAAGTGCTGTTATTTGATATAATTATTAGCGCTTTTTGATAAGCGCTATTAATTAGGCGCTGTTAATGAACATTTTTGTTGTAGTGGCCTATGATTCATCTGAGCATGACCATGCATTTTTCAGTTTCTAGCTCCCCGAGTGGGCTTGTACAAGTTTCAGCATCTCGTCTCGATTTATGGGAGGACAATCCAAATATTGTGATCTTGAGGTTAGACTTCGTTTGATAGGTGATTACCTGAGCGTTGCCGTTATAGTCTCCTTTTACAGTGCGACGCTTGACAATATCAAAATAACCAGTTCTCAAACAAGTAATCTCAAATCACTCAAGAATTAAGGATTAGTGTCTAATAATGTAATGAAATTTACCTACGGCAGATTTTCATCTCTTATAGTAAAGTTTCATAGGTCTGTCTGATACTAATCTTTTCAAGTAAGTATCTATGCAAATCATTGTGACATTGCTATGTCCATATAGTTCAAGAAACATAACTACTACTCATCTTGCATTCTAACGTTTTCTATGCTACACCTTTATAGAAAACTTCCGACCAGAGACCATTTTCAACTTTTGACATTCAAGTTCACTTGATAGACATTTCTTAGTCACAGGACTGGTCCTGACAGTCTATCTTGAATATATCGTCAAATTGAAAGGACTCGTCATTTAATAAACCACAAAATGAAATGAAAAAATGAATTCTATTCATTTATATGAATGGCTAACCAAAACATTTTACAAAATATTAAACTCTACAACTTTAAAACATTCATTTAGGACATCAAAGCCATTCTCCAACATGCTTGATTCCCATAGCTGCAGTGTGCGAGTTGTGCTTCGCTTGCGGCAAAGGTTTAGTCAATGGCTCTGAGATGTTGTTGTCAGTTCCAATCTTGCTTATCTCGACTTCTTTTCTTTCCACGAACTTTCGTAGAAGGTGAAATCTACGAAGTACATGCTTGACTCTCTGGTGGTGTCTAGGCTCCTTTCCATGTGCAATAGCTCCATTATTGTCAAAATATATAGCTATTGGTCCTTTAATGGAGGGGACTACGTACACCAAGTTCACCTATGAACTTACTTACCCAAATAGCTTCCTTAGCTGCTTCGGGCGCAGCAATGTACTCCGCTTTCTGTTGTAGAATCTGCAATGGTGCTCTATTTAGCACTTTTCCAACTTACTGCACCTCCGTAGAGGCAGAAGATAAACCCAGACTGTGATCTAAAATCATCTTTGTCGATTTGGAAACTTGCGTCCGTATAGCCTTTAACAATTAATTCATCATCTCCAGCATAGACCAGGAAATCATTTTTGTGCCTTTTCAGGTACTTCAGAACATTCTTGGCAGCAGTCCAATGCGCCTCTCCTAAGTCTGACCGGTATCTGCTCGTAGCACTGAGTGCATACGCAACATCCGGGCGTGTACATATCATAGCATACATTATTAAACCAATCAATGATGCATATTGAATCCCACTCATTTGTCTACGCTCATCCAGTGTTTTGGGTACTGAGTCTTGCTTAGAGTCATTCCATGAGACATGGGTAGGTAGCCTCTCTTGGAGTCAGCCATATTGAACCTTTCAAGCGCCTTATTGATATAAGTGCTTTGACTAAGTCAAATCATCCTTTTAAATCTATCTCTGCGTTCTTGACGAAGCCAAAGTCACTGACTGCTTCATCAAAGCGTATATTCCAGCTCCTTGATTCTTGCTTTAATCCATAGATGGACTTCTTAAGCTTACATACCTTTTCAGCATTCTTTGGATCCTCAAAACCCTCAGGTTGTGTCATAAACACAGTTTCTGTAAAACGTCGTTTAAGAAAGCGGTTTTGACATCTATCTGCCATATTTTGTAATCGTAATATGCAGCGATTGCTAACATTATCCGAATAGACTTTAGCATTGCAACTGGTGAAAAGGTTTCATCATAATCCACACCGTGGACTTGCCTGTATCCTTTTGCAACCAATCTAGCTTTGAAAACTTCTAGTTTCCCATCCTTGTCCTTTTTTAGTTTGAAAACCCATTTGCTTCCAATGGCTTGGTAACCATCTGACAAACCGACCAAATCCCAAACTTGGTTTTCAGACATGGAGTCTAATTCAGATTGCTTGGCTTCTTGCCATTGCTTGGAGCTAGGGCTCATCATAGCTTGTTTGTAAGTCGCAGGTTCATCGCTTTCCAGCAATAGAATTTCATGGTGCTCATTCGTCAAAATACCTATGTATCTTTCCGGTTGAGACCTATATCTCTGCGATCTACGCGGGGTTAAATTTCTAGTTGGTTCTTGATTCTCACCAGATACTTCTAAAGATCTCAGAGTTTCAGCCTGAATGTCATCTTGAGCATTCTCTAGTGTTTGTTGTTCGAATCGAATTTCTTCGAGGTCTACTTTTCTCCCACTTGTCATTTTGGAAATGTGATCTCTTTCCAAAAAGATACCATCTTAAGAAACAAACACCTTGTTCTCAGATGTATTGTAGAATTAATACCCCTTTGTTTCCTTTGGGTAGCCCACAAGGATACATTTGTCAGATGTCGGTTGAAGTTTGTCTGAAATTAATCGTTTGACGTATAATTCACAACCCCAAATCTTAAGAAAAGACACATTTGGAGGCTTGCCAAACCATAACTCATATGGAGTCTTTTTAACAGCTTTAGACGGAGCTCTATTTAGTGTGAGTGTAACTGTGTTTAATGCATGTCCCCAAAATTCTATTAGAAGTTCGGCCTAACCCATCATTGATCGAACCATGTCTAGTAAGGTCGTGTTCCTCCGTTCTGACACACCGTTCCATTGAGGTGTTCCAAGAGGAGTCAATTCCGACAAGATTCCACATTCTTTCAAATGGTCATCAAATTCATAGCTCAGATATTCACCGCCTCTATCAGACCGCAATGCTTTAATCTTCTTGCCTAATTGATTCTCTACTTCACTCTGAAATTCCTTGAATTTGTCAAAGGATTCGGACTTATGCTTCATTAGGTAGACATGACCATATCTATTGAAGTCATCAGTGAAAGTGATAAATTAGATGAAACCACCTCTAGCATTTGAACTCATTGGTCCACATACATCTGTATGGATTAAACCCAATAGATAAGTTGCTCTTTCTCCAACTTTATTGAAAGGTTGCTTTGTCATTTTGCCAAGTAAGCATGATTCGCATTTACCATAATCCTCTAAGTCAAATGGTTCTAAAATTCCTTCCTTTTGAAGTTTTTCTATGCGCTTCATGTTAATATGGCCTAATCGACAATGACATAGATTGGTGAGATCTGAATCATTATTTTTGGCCTTTTTGGTATTTATGTTATAAACTTGTTTGTCGTGATCTAGCACATAAAGTCTATTGACTAATTTAGAAGATCCATAAAACATCTCTTTAAAATAAAAGGAGCAACTATTGTCTTTTATTAAAAAGCTAAATCCCTTAGCATTTAAGCAAGAAACAGAAATGATGTTTTTACTAAGACTTGGAACATGGAAACACTCTTCTAGTTCCAATACTAGCCCAAAGGGAAACGACAAATAATAAGTTCCTACAGCTAATGCAGCAATCCTTGCTCCATTTCCCACTCGTAGGTCGACTTCACGCTTGCTTAACCTCCTACTTCTTCTTAGCCCCTGTGAATTGGAACATAAGTATGAGCCACAACCTGCATCTAATACCCAAGAAGTTAAAATTTTCAAGTATACAGTCTATAACGAAAATACCTGAAGATGGAACGAGTTCCGTTCATCTGATCTTCCTTATATTTGGGACATTCTCTTTTGTAATGGTCGATTCCATCACAATAAAGACCGCTTGATGTAGACTTGTCCTGCTTTGTCTTCTTTTTGGGAACTGACTCAGCATTGCCCTTCGAATTTCCACCTTTCTTGAAAGGTCTCCCTTTAGCCTTGAGTAAATCTTTGGCTTCATAGTCGAGTACTATTTCAGCATTTTTTACTAGCCGAATAAACTCACCGGTTGTTTCTTCTCTTGGTTCACTCATGTAGTATTGCCTGAAGCGTCTAAATCCTTCATGAAGTGAATTGAGTAAGACGGAGACAACCATCCTTTCGCTTATTGGTGAACCTAGCAGACTCAAGTGATCAAATAATGATAACATGTAGTTCACATGATCCCTAAGTGGTTTACCAACTCTTTGTTTAGAGCGAAGGACTTGAGCATGTGTTTCCTGGACTTCTTGCTTGAAACATCTGTTATGAAGATCAACCTTTATCCCTTTCATTGATTCAATCAACTCATGGACATTTAGGTCTCTTTCTTCCGTGCTTCCAAGACAGATATTCCTTAGATGCCCGAGAAGCATATATGGTTCGTAAGCTACAAACCTTATATGCCAATCGTCAGGGATGTTTCTCAACATGAGACTCAGCTCGTGACCTTTTGGATATCCGCATCCCAGGAAACGTGTCTTTCAGGAGTCATGTCTCTTACATAGTAGCTTGGCATAGGGTAGAACAGTGAATACTCAATGCCATTGAGTTTCACTACTTCAACCAGCTTATCTTGCCATTCAAGAAAATTTGTTAGATTCAACTTGATCATAAGTTCAGAACCTTTGATGATGTTTTGATTGGTTTTTGCCATAGTTAAACTACAATTTAAAAGAATAAACAAATAAATAACAATTCATAGTTTCTCTTAATAAACTTAAATTCTAGCAATCGGATACATGCATAATTCAATATTTATTAAGCATTTTATTCGAGTTTTGTGTTCCGACAGGTGTGAATAAAATGAATCCAAGATCCTTAAATCATTGAAGAATTAAGCACAATATGTATTTAGACTCAATTATAAAATATTTTAGGTAAGCAAATCCTTTGCTAATAGTCTAGAAACTACTCTTGGTTGATAGGTACGTCTAAGAACTTATTAGGTAAACCTATCTCATTTTCCACGACATAAAAGGACTCCTTACTTATATCGTTGAGTTTCATCAAAACTAACATGTACTCACAATTATTTGTGTACCTTACTCCTTTAGAATCAACAAGTAACACCTCGCTTTGGCGGAAAACTATTACATAGATTGATGTAAAGGTTATCCAAGTAAGCGTTATTTTGGAATGGCACCTTTTAACTCAATTTTTAAAGTTTGGAACTTAAGGCTCTTACTATGTTGGTTAGATTTTAAGTGAACTAAAATCCTTAATCATGCAACATAATCAAGTCATAATCTCATGCATTATTAAGACATATTTAAATAAATAAATAACTTAAAGCATACATAAGATTTAATTGTGATCTAGTATGGCCCGACTTCATCTTGCAGCTTCAACTTCAAACTCCGTCTTGAAAATGGATTGGAAACTCCGTCTTAAATTTCACCATGGGAGGCGCCATCTTCTTCAAATAGGATATGCTATAATTAAAACTAATTACAACTATTTGATGGTACGCATACCATATTTAAATAAAAACATTGGTGCATTAGAACAATTTTACATTGAAATTAATGGAACACAGCCCATATTTACTATCCTATTTGGTCTATACTAGTCCCTTTCCATAACCTGCAAAATAGTACATTTACAATGTACCATTCACCCATTCATTTATCAATGAATGGCCCCGTAGCAAGTTAGTAGAAAAATCATGCATCACATAAACATTTGCAGCAACTAATCAAAGGTTCCAACAATCTAGAAATTATTCAACCTTATTAGTTCTAATAGAGTTGTTTTAACCTTAAAGGAATGTAGACCTAATCAAGATTTTAATAACTAAAATCTCCCACTAAAACCAAGAATTTATATGCTTTACAAATTTTAAACATAAAATTGTATTTCCTAGTTCAACCGCAAACTTACAAATTTAATTCAAATTTAAAGCTCATATAAAATAATTTTAAATCCCTAAATATTATTTTCAGTTGATTAAAATTAATTAATTATAAATTTATCAAGGTTTTAATTTCATTATAATAATTAGTATAAAATAATTCATAATAATTAAATTAATCAAAATTAAATTCCGAAATAAAATTAAATTATGAAATTAAATTAAATTAAAATTGTTTTCAACAGAAAAATTAAACGAATGACCCAACGTGCCAAGGCAAGGCCGCAGGCCGAAGCCCACGCCTCACCCAAGCAAGCCACCCCGTAGCGCCCATGGGCCGCTTGCACAAGTGCACCGCCCATGGCCTTCTTTGTTGCTGACCGAGTGATGCACCACAGCAAGCAACACAACAACCCTTGTTGTGCTTGCTGTTGTGCGCTGGGTAGGGGGCTTGGCGTGGCGGCACGCGAGCTCCCTTGCTCCTTGTGCTGCTGGCCTGCCTCTTGCCTTGTGCTATGACGCATCGTCGCCTTGCTCGATCACCCGCACAGCACACACCGAACAGGCCTGTGCCGCGCGCGCATGCTTGTGTTTGCTCGCTGCCTCGTACCGCATGAGCGACGAGCTCCCTTGCTCGTTGTCGCATGCCCGCACTATGCAACACCCCTTAAGGGTAACACTTAGCTTCCATTGCTTCGTGCGTGCAAGATTTATGACTGATTTATAAAAATTAATAACTTTTATATTTAAATTTAACGAAAAATTAATAATCCATATTAATTTCACTAAATTTAGGCGAAAAGTCCAAAATTTATTATTCAAATTAATTTCCGATTACATATATTCTTAGGGATTAAAATCTAGGTCATAAAATTTTAAAACTTTTCAGTTTTACCAAATTTTATGGTGGTTTTTAATCATAGGATCCTAATTAAATTATCAATTAATTATGAAATTCAAAACAAATTCTAAATTATTTGAAATTCAACGAATTAATTATTATTACAAATTAGGTTGTATAATTAACAAAATTAGACCTTAAAATTGTTAAACATATACAGTAGGCCAATCATAAATTTAAGATATACATACAAGATTAGCAAATATTTAATTTAACATCATAAAAATTAAAAATTTTGCATTCGAAAAACTAAAACCTCCGAAAAGTCATAGTTAGGCTTCGAATTTGGGAATTCTGGGTTCGGCGTCAAATCTATGATTTTGGTCAAAATTTTAAAACGTCATTTACATGCGAAATTCACTATAAAAACATAAGATTTCGACAATTATTGATAAAACTGCCAAAAAATCCTGCGAACATATAATCAAAAAAGCGCACGAATTTGCAATTAATTGTTGGGTTATGATACATATGACATTTACATAAATCATGCGGAAACAACCATTAACCCAGGAATCATATTATTTACACATAATCATATAGCATAATTAGATGCATACTCTTTGTTGCGTGCCCTCCCTAGCTGCGCCCGAACCGAACAAGAACAAGTCTTTTAGGACTCCAAGTGTCGTCCCTCCGTAGATAGTCCACAGCACGTCCGGATCCGCCTTAAGATTGACCAACTAGAATCGCCCTTAAGGTACTAGAAAATTCGGCACTTTTATGAGCAAGATGTGTTTTAATTTTCTCTCAAAAAAACTCACTTTTGAATACTTTGAAACTTGTATATAAATTATGACCCCTAGGCCTTTATTTATAGAGTTATGGAAAAGGAATCGTAATCCTAGTAGGATGCGAATTAATTGGAATTAGAATCCTACATGAATTCTATTTAATTAATTTATCCAATTAGGAATAGACATTTAATCATACACTGACTCTTGCTGATTCAGGAATCACGCATGAGCACAAACTCACACACACACGGCAGCCACAAGGACTGCCCATGCGTGCGAGCTGTAGCCCACGCAGCAAGGCCCACGCATCCGTGGCCTTGGCGCGCGCTGGGCTTGTGGCGTGCGTGCTTGCTGGGCGACGGCCTGGCTTCGTGCTGGGCCTTCGTCCGGCAGGCCTCGTCCGATGCTAATTCGTACGATACGCTTCCGATTAAATTTCCATTTCCGGAATCTATTTCCGATGCGAACAATATTTAATATTTCCGATTCCGGAATTAATTTCCGTTTCGAACAAATATTTAATATTTCCGTTTCCGGAATTATTTTCCGATTCCGGCAATATTTCCGATTCTGACAATATTTCCGTTTCCGGCAATATTTCCGATTCTGGTAATATTTCCATTTCCAATAATATTTTCCGATACGTACCATGTTTCCGTTTCCGGCAACATCTACGACTTGGATAATATTCATATTTCCGATACGATCCATATTTCCGTTTCCGGCAATATCATCGTTTCCGGAGTATTCATTTCTTGCCTGTGACGATCTTAGCTCCCACTGAAACCAAGATCCGTCGGTTCCGAATATTCATAGATGGAGTATTTAATGCCATTAAATACTTGATCCGTTTACGTACTATTTGTGTGACCCTACGGGTTCAGTCAAGAGTAAGCTGTGGATTAATATCATTAATTCCACTTGAACTGAAGCGGCCTCTAGCTAGGCATTCAGCTCACTTGATCTCACTGAATTATTAACTTGTTAATTAATACTGAACCGCATTTATTAGACTTAACATAGAATGCATACTTGGACCAAGGGCATTATTTCCTTCAGTCTCCCACTTGTCCTTAGGGACAAGTGTGCATTTCCTAATTCCTTTGTCGCTCGATGCTTGCTCTTGAACATAAGGTAAGAGTTGTCATCCTTATTATGTCCAGAGGTGTTCCTCGGTTTCAGAGTTCAACTGATCAAATAAACAGATAATCATAGCCTATGATTCATCCGAGCACGGCCATGCATTTCACAGTTTCTAGCTCTCCGAGTGGCCTTGTACAACTTTTAAGCATCTCTTCCCGATTTATGGGAGGACAATCCCAATCTTGCGATCTTGAGATTAGACTTCGTTTGATAGGTGATTACCTGAGCGTTGCCTTTATAGCCTCCTTTTACGGTGCGACGGTTGGTCAACGTCAAAGCAACCAGTTCTCAAACAAGTAATCTCAAATCACTCAGGTATTGAGGATTTAGTGTCTAATAATTTAATGAAATTTACTTATGACAGACTTTCATCTCTTACAGTAAAGTTTCATAGGTCTTGTCCGATACTAGTCTTCCCAAAGTAAGTATCTATGCAAATGATTATGACATTGCCATGTCCACATAGTTCAAGAAACAGAACTACTAGTCATCTTGCATTCTAATCGTCTAACGTTTTCTATGCGTCCAATTTTATAGAAAACTCCGATTAGGGACCATTTTCAACCTTTGACATTCAAGTTCACTTGATAGACATTTCTTAGTCACAGGACTGGTCCTGACAGTCTATCTTGAATATATCGTCAAGTTGAAGGGACTCATCATTTAATAAACCACAAATTAAATGGAAAAATGAATTTCTTTCATTTATTGTGAATGATTAACCAATAATGTTTTACAAAGATTTAAACTCTAAAACTTTAAAACATTAAACAGAGACATCAAAGCCATTCTCCAATATGCTTGATTCCCATAGCTGCAGTGTGCGAGTTGTGCTTCGCTTGCGGCAGAGGTTTAGTTAATGGATCTGATATGTTGTCATCAGTTCCAATTTTGCTTATCTCGACTTCTTTTCTTTCAACGAACTCTCGTAGAAGGTGAAATCTACGAAGTACATGCTTGACTCTCTGGTGGTGTCTAGGCTCTTTTGCCTGTGCAATAGCTCCGTTATTATCACAATACAGGGCTATTGGTCCTTTAATGGAGGGGACTACACCAAGTTCTCCTATGAACTTCCTTAGCCATATAGCTTCCTTTGCTGCTTCATGTGCAGCAATGTACTCCGCTTCAGTTGTAGAATCCGCAATGGTGCTTTGCTTAGCACTTTTCCAGCTTACTGCTCCTCCGTTGAGGCAGAAGACAAACCCAGACTGTGATCTGAAATCATCTTTGTCGGTTTGGAAACTTGCGTCCGTATAGCCTTTAACAATTAATTCATCATCTCCACCATAGACCAGGAAGTCATCTTTGTGCCTTTTCAGGTACTTCAGAATGTTCTTGGCAGCAGTCCAATGCGCCTCTCCTGGGTCTGACTGGTATCTGCTCGTAGCACTGAGTGCGTACGCAACATCCGGGTGTGTACATATCATAGCATACATTATTGAACCAATCAATGATGCATATGGAATCCCATTCATTCGTCTACGCTCATCAAGTGTTTTTGGGCACTGAGTCTTGCTTAGAGTCATTCCATGAGACATGGGTAGGTAGCCTCGCTTGGAGTCCGCCATCTTGAACCTATCAAGCACCTTATTGATATAAGTGCTTTGACTAAGTCCAATCATCCTTTTAGATCTATCTCTGTAAATCTTGATGCCCAATATGTACTGTGCTTCTCCTAGATCCTTCATCGAAAAACATTTCCCAAGCCAAATCTTGACAGAGTTCAACATAGGAATGTCATTTCCGATAAGCAATATGTCGTCGACATATAATACTAGGAAAGCAATTTTGCTCCCACTGACCTTCTTGTATACACAAGATTCGTCTGCGTTCTTGATGAAACCAAAGTCACTGACTGCTTCATCAAAACGTATATTCCAGCTCCTGGATGCCTGCTTCAATCCGTAGATTGATTTCTTTAGCTTGCATACCTTTTTAGCATTCTTTGGATCCTCAAAACCTTCAGGCTGTGTCATAAACACAGTTTCTGTTAAAACGCCGTTTAAGAAAGCAGTTTTGACATCCATCTGCCATATTTTGTAATCGTAATATGCAGCGATTGCTAACATTATTCGAATAGACTTTAGCATTGCAACTGGTGAAAAGGTTTCATCGTAATCCACACCGTGGACTTGCCTGTAACCTTTTGCAACCAATCTAGCTTTGAAAACTTCAAGTTTCCCATCCTTGTCCTTTTTCAGTTTGAAAACCCATTTGCTTCCAATGGCTTGGTAGCCATCTGGCAAATCGACCAAATCCCATACTTGGTTTTCAGACATGGAGTCTAATTCAGATTGCATGGCTTCTTGCCATTGCTTGGAGCTAGGGCTCGTCATAGCTTGCTTGTAAGTCGCAGGTTCATCACTTTCAAGTAATAGAACGTCATAGCTCTCGTTCGTCAAAATACCTAAGTACCTTTCCGGTTGAGATCTATATCTTTGCGATCTACGCGGGGTAACATTTCTAGATTGACCATGATTCTCACCAGATTCTTCTAAAGATCTCTGAGTTTCATCCTGAATGTCATCTTGAGCATTCTCTAGAGTTTGTTGTTCGACTCGAATTTCTTCGAGGTCTACTTTTCTCCCACTTGTCATTTTGGAAATGTGATCCTTCTCCAAAAAGACACCATCTCGAGCAACAAACACTTTGTTCTCAGATGTATTGTAGAAGTAATACCCCTTTGTTTCCTTTGGATAGCCCACAAGGATACATTTGTCAGATTTTGGATGAAGTTTGTCTGAAATTAATCGTTTGACGTATACTTCACATCCCCAAATCTTAAGAAAAGACACATTTGGAGGCTTTCCAAACCATAATTCGTATGGAGTCTTTTCGACAGCTTTAGACGGAGCTCTATTTATAGTGAGTGCAGCTGTATTTAGTGCATGTCCCCAAAATTCTAATGGAAGTTCGGCCTGACCCATCATTGACCTGACCATGTCTAGCAAGGTTCTGTTCCTCCGTTCTGACACACCGTTCCATTGTGGTGTTCCAGGAGGAGTCAATTCTGATAGAATTCCACATTCTTTCAGATGGTCATCAAATTCATAGCTCAGATATTCACCGCCTCTATCAGACCGCAGTGCCTTAATCTTCTTGCCTAATTGATTCTCTACTTCACTCTGAAATTCCTTGAATTTGTCAAAGGATTCAGACTTATGCTTCATTAGGTAGACATAACCATACCTACTGAAGTCATCAGTGAAAGTGATAAAGTAGCTGAAACCACCTCTAGCATTTGTACTCATTGGTCCACATACATCTGTATGGATTAAACCCAATAGTTCATTTGCTCTTTCTCCAACTTTAGAGAAAGGTTGCTTTGTCATTTTGCCAAGTAAACATGATTCGCATTTACCATAATCCTCTAAGTCAAATGGTTCTAGAATTCCTTCTCTTTGAAGTCTTTCTAAGCGTTTCAAGTTTATATGGCCTAATCGACAATGCCACAGATAGGTGAGATCTGAATCATCCTTTTTGGCCTTTTTGGTATTTATGTTATATACTTGTTTGTCGTGATCTAATAAATAAAGTCCATTGACTAATTTAGCAGATCCATAAAACATCTCTTTAAAATAAAACGAACAACTATTGTCTTTTATTATAAAGGAAAATCCCTTAGCATCTAAGCAAGAAACTGAAATGATGTTTTTAGTAAGACTTGGAACATGGAAACATTCTTCCAGTTCCAAAACTAGCCCGGAGGGCAACGACAAATAGTAAGTTCCTACAGCTAATGCAGCAATCCGTGCTCCATTTCCCACTCGTAGGTCGACTTCACCCTTGCTTAACTTTCTACTTCTTCTTAGTCCCTGTGGATTGGAACATAAGTGTGAGCCACAACCTGTATCTAATACCCAAGAAGTTGAATTAGCAAGTATACAGTCTATAACGAAAATACCTGAAGATGGAACGACTGTTCCGTTCTTCTGATCTTCCTTTAGCTTCAAGCAATCTCTCTTCCAATGCCCCTTCTTCTTGCAGTAGAAGCATTCGGATTCAGAAGTGGGTTGACTGACCTTCCTCTTTGCAGATTTGGCGCCAGTTTGCTTAGTTGGGCTGGCTTTGTTGCCACCTTTCTTAGCATTCCTCTTCTTTCCAGATTTCTTGAACTTGCCCCCACGCACCATAAGCACATCCTGCTTATCACTTTTGAGCGTCTTTTCAGCGGTCTTCAGCATACCGTGAAGCTCAGTGAGCGTTTTGTCCAGACTATTCATACTGTAGTTCAGTTTGAACTGATCATACCCGCTATGAAGAGAATGGAGGATGGTGTCTATAGCCATTTCCTGAGAAAATTGCTGATCCAGCCGACTCATATTCTCAATGAGTCCAATCATTTTGAGAACATGTGGACTTACGGGCTCGCCTTTCTTAAGCTTGGTCTCAAGAATTTGCCTATGAGTCTCGAATCTTTCGACTCGAGCCAGATCTTGGAACATGTTCTTCAACTCACTGATGATTGTGAAAGCATCTGAGTTGATGAACGTTTTCTGCAGATCCGCACTCATGGTGGCGAGCATTAGACATTTCACATCCTTGTTGGCATCAATCCAACGATTGAGGGCAGCCTGAGTGATCCCGTCGCCAGGAGCTTCGGGCATCGCCTCATCTAGGACATACTCCTTTTCTTCCTGCATAAGAACTATTTGCAAGTTCCTTTGCCAGTCAAGGAAGTTTTTCCCGTTCAACTTCTCCTTTTCGAGAATTGATCGAATGTTGAATGAATTGTTGTTTGCCATATTAAAAACTACAATTGAAAAGAATAAACAAATAAATAACCATTCACAGTTTCTCTTAATAAACTTAAATTCCAGCATACATGCATAATTCAATGTTTATTAAGCATTTTATTCAAGTTATGTGTTCCGGCAGGTGTGAATAAAATGATTCCAAGATCCTAAAATCATTGAAGAACTAAGCACAGTTTGTCGACTTAATCCTAGAACATCTTAGGTAAGCAAAAGCCTTTTGCTAATAGTCTATAAACTATTCTTGGTTGATAGGTACGTCTAAGAACTTATTAGGTAAACCTATCGAATTTGCCACGACATAAAAGGACTCCTTACTTATATCGTTGAGTTTCACCAAAACTAACATGTACTCACAATTATTTGTGTACCTTGCCCCTTTAGGACCAATAAGTAACACCTCGCTGAGCGAAAACTATTACTAGATTGATGTAAAGGATATCCAAGCAAGTGTATATTTTGGCATGGCACCTTTTAACTCAATTTTTAAGTTTGGAACTTAAGGCTCTTACTATGTTGGTTAGATTTTAAGTGAACTAAAATCCTTAATCATGCAACATAATCAAGCTTATGATCTCATGCATTTTAAGACATATTTAAAGCAATAAATAACTTAAAACATGCATAAGATATTTGTGATCTAGTATGGCCCGACTTCATCTTGAAGCTTTGACTTCAAAGTCCGTCTTGAAAATCTCCGTGGGAGGCACCATTTTCTTCAAATAGGATAAGCTATAACTAATTACAACTATTTGATGGTTCGCAGACCATATTTGAATTGAAAAATAACTTTGGTACTTTAGACCAATTACATTCAAATTAATGGTACGCAGACCATATTTTCTATCCTATTTGGGCCATACTAGTCACTTCATAACCTGCAAAACAGTACATATACAATATATACCATTCACCCATTCATTATCATGAATGGCCCACATAGCTGGTTAGTAAAACACATTATGCATCACGTAAACATTTGCAGTAATTAATCAAGGTCACCAATAATCTACCAATTATTCAGTCCTTATTAATTCTAATCGAGTTGTTTTAACCTTAAGGATTTGTAGACCTAATCAAGAGTTTATGACTAAAAAGCGCTCCCACTCAAACCAATAAATTCATATGCTTTACTAATTTTAAACATAAAATTGTATTTCTAGTCTAACCGGAAACATACAAATTTAATTAAAATTTAAAGCTCATATAAATTTATAATTGAATCCAAAAATTTAATTTAATTTCAGTCGCATTTAAATTAATTCATGATTTTAATTTTAGTAAAATAATTAGAATAAATTCCATTTATTATAATTATAATATTCAAAATTAAAATCCAAGAAATTAATTCAAATTATTAATTTTAAAATTAATTAAAATTACGTGAACTGAAATTTTCAAATTAAACATTCAAAACGATCTAATCGTAACGCAAACACCCTACGCGTTGCACGCCCATGGGCCGTACGCACACAGCCATTGCTGGCCATGTGCGCGCAGCCCATGCGCTCGTAGCATAGCTGCTGCTGTCCCAACGCAAGCCTCCGCACAGCGCCCCATCGCACGCGAGCTATCGCTCGCAGTGCGCGCGCGAGATCGCTCGCTGGGCGCGCTGGCTCGCTCGCTGGCGCGCGAGATCGCTCGCTGGCGCGCGAGATCGCTCGCTGCGCGCGCGCGAGCCATCGCTCGCTGGTGCGCGACATCGCTCGCTGGGCGGGCGACGTCGCGCGCTGTGCGCGCGAGTGATGCTGTGCGCAGCGCTCGTGGCACGCGAGCTTGCGCTCGCTGCGCGCGAGGCTGCGCGCGAGGCTGCGCGCACTTGTGCGAGGCAGCGCGCGTTGTGGCGCAGCTCGCTTGCTGCCCACACGCGACTGCCTTGGCTCGCCCCTCGCCCATGCCCATACGTTCATTGCTCGTGGCACACGACACAAGGCAGGGCTGCTGCCTTGCGCTCGTGCACTACGCCCTTGCTCATTGCATTCGTGCCGCACGGGCGACGAGCTCCCTTGCTCGTCGTCGCATGCCCGCATTATACAACACCCCTTAAGGGTAACACGAAGCGTCCATTGCTTCGTGCGTGCAAGTTATTTGAACGAATCGCATAAAAATTTAAAATTTATATTTAAAATTAATGACAAATTAATAAATATTATTAATTTCATAATTTTAGGGCGAAAAAATCGAAAATTTATTATCCAATTGATTTCCGATTGATATGGATTCAAGTCTAGGTCATAAAAATTTAAAATTTATCGTAAATTTACAATTTTTATGGTGGTTTTTAATCATAGGTTTCTAATTAAATTACAATTAATTATGAAAATCAAATTAATTCTAAATTATTCTAATTTTCAACAAATTAATCATAATTACAAATTAGATTGCATAATTAACAAGACTAGGCATTCAAACTTGTTAAACATATGCAGTAGGTCAATCAAAAATTCAAGATTTATCAACAGGAATCGCAAATATTTAATTTAACATCTTAAATTTACGAAATTTTGCATCCGAAAAACTAAAACCTTCGAAAAGTCATAGTTAGGCTTCGAATTTGAGAATTCTGGGTTCGGCAAAAAAAGACTATTTTTGTCAAAATTTTAGAATGCCTTTTACATACGGAATTGACACAAAAATCACTCAATTCGGATGAGTAATGAAGAAACTGCCGAAAAACTGCGTACATATAATTAAATAAACGCAATTTGCAATTAATTAACAATTACGAAAATTAATCACCCCTTTTAATTCTTGCAAATTTGTAATATTTAACCATGTTCATGCAATTTAGATTATGAAAATAATAAGGGGCTCGTGATACCACTGTTGGGTTATGATACATATGACATTTACATAAATCATGCGGAAACAACCATTAACCCAGGAATCATATTATTTACACATAATCATATAGCATAATTAGATGCATACTCTTTGTTGCGTGCCCTCCCTAGCTGCGCCCGAACCGAACAAGAACAAGTCTTTTAGGACTCCAAGTGTCGTCCCTCCGTAGATAGTCCACAGCACGTCCGGATCCGCCTTAAGATTGACCAACTAGAATCGCCCTTAAGGTACTAGAAAATTCGGCACTTTTATGAGCAAGATGTGTTTTAATTTTCTCTCAAAAAAAACTCACTTTTGAATACTTTGAAACTTGTATATAAATTATGACCCCTAGGCCTTTATTTATAGAGTTATGGAAAAGGAATCGTAATCCTAGTAGGATGCGAATTAATTGGAATTAGAATCCTACATGAATTCTATTTAATTAATTTATCCAATTAGGAATAGACATTTAATCATACACTGACTCTTGCTGATTCAGGAATCACGCATGAGCACAAACTCACACACACACGGCAGCCACAAGGACTGCCCATGCGTGCGAGCTGTAGCCCACGCAGCAAGGCCCACGCATCCGTGGCCTTGGCGCGCGCTGGGCTTGTGGCGTGCGTGCTTGCTGGGCGACGGCCTGGCTTCGTGCTGGGCCTTCGTCCGGCAGGCCTCGTCCGATGCTAATTCGTACGATACGCTTCCGATTAAATTTCCATTTCCGGAATCTATTTCCGATGCGAACAATATTTAATATTTCCGATTCCGGAATTAATTTCCGTTTCGAACAAATATTTAATATTTCCGTTTCCGGAATTATTTTCCGATTCCGGCAATATTTCCGATTCTGACAATATTTCCGTTTCCGGCAATATTTCCGATTCTGGTAATATTTCCATTTCCAATAATATTTTCCGATACGTACCATGTTTCCGTTTCCGGCAACATCTACGACTTGGATAATATTCATATTTCCGATACGATCCATATTTCCGTTTCCGGCAATATCATCGTTTCCGGAGTATTCATTTCTTGCCTGTGACGATCTTAGCTCCCACTGAAACCAAGATCCGTCGGTTCCGAATATTCATAGATGGAGTATTTAATGCCATTAAATACTTGATCCGTTTACGTACTATTTGTGTGACCCTACGGGTTCAGTCAAGAGTAAGCTGTGGATTAATATCATTAATTCCACTTGAACTGAAGCGGCCTCTAGCTAGGCATTCAGCTCACTTGATCTCACTGAATTATTAACTTGTTAATTAATACTGAACCGCATTTATTAGACTTAACATAGAATGCATACTTGGACCAAGGGCATTATTTCCTTCATTAATTACATCCACGAAATTAATCACCCCTTTAATTCATTGCAAATTTATAAAATTTAATCCATGTTAACTATAATTGATTATGGAATTAATTAGAGGCTCGTGATACCACTGTTAGGTTATGAATAATACAACAATATAATTCATGCGGAAAAACCATAAACCCAGAATCCAAATTAATTGCCACATAGTCAATTAGCATAATTTAGGTGACGTACAATGTGATGCGTGTGTTCCCTAGTTGCTCCCGAACCCAACATGAACAAGTCTTTAGAGCCCCAAACGTTGCCCCTCCGTAGAAAGTCCACAACACGTTCGGATCCGCCTTAGGTTTAACCAACTAGGATTTTACTTAAGGTTTTATGTATTCGGGTAGGCTTGTATTATGTTCTCCCTTGAACACAATGGGAATAAAGAATATGATTCCAATTCAATTGATGTGTTATAATTATGAGGCCCTAGCCTTATATTTATAGTGTAGGAAATAAAGAATTTGAGTTTTACTAGGAATAGAATTACCAAACCCTCAAGGATTGAAATTCTTATTCAATTAGAATTGCAATATTAATTAAACTCTTAATTATTTGAATTCTAGTAAAACTAGGAATACTTAATCCAAGGTTACTTGGGAATTAAGAAATCGGATATTTCTTGGAGCCCAAGACGACCCAACGCAGCCACGATGGGCCACGTGGGTGTGTGTGCTACCTCGGCCCATGCCTCGGCAGGCCTTGCACACGATGCTCGCAGGCTGGGCGCAGCCCATGCGCTGCTGCCTTGCTGCAGGCTTGGCGCGGCCCATGAGCTGCCGCCTTGCTTGCGGCTTGGCGCGGCCCATGAGGCTGCTGCCTTGCTTGTAGCTTGGTGTGGCCCATGGCTGCGGCCTTGCTCGCAGGGCGCGGCCCCATGGCTGATGCCTTGCTCGTCGAGCGATGGTCGGCTCGGTTGCCGACTTGTCGCTCGTCGAGCTTTCCATTCGCTTTCCGATTCCGGAATTCATTTCCGATTCGAACAAATATTTGCGATTCCGGAAAAAATTTCCATTTCCGACAATATTTCCGATTCCGGTAATATTTCCGTTTCCGGCAATATTTCCTATTCCGCCAATATTTCTATTTCCGATAATATTTTCCGATACGAGCCATGTTTCCGTTTCTGGAAACATTTACGACTTGGATAATATTTATATTTCCGTCATGAACCATATTTCCGTTTCCGGCAATATCATCATTTCCGGAGTATTCTTTATTTTTCCTTTTGACGATTTCAGCTGATCTCACTGGAACCGAGATCTATCGTTTCCGAATGTTCATAAATGGAGTACTTAATTAATAATATATTCACTTAAATACTTAATCCGTACACGTACTATTTGTGTGACCCTACAGGTTCAGTCAAGAGTAAGTTGTTGATTAATATTATTAATTCCACTTGAACTGAAGCGGCCTCTAGCTAGACATTCAGTTCACTTGATCTCACTGAATTTATTAACTTGTTAATTAATACTGAACCGCAATTTTTGGACTTAGCATTAAATGCATACTTGGACCAAGGGCATTATTTCCTTCATATTTCTCCCATATATCTTTTTGGAAATAAGGTGGTTCCTATAAGATACTATCTAGAGAAACAATCATGTGCTCCTAGATTTGTGGTAGAATCAATACCTTTTGTTTCTATAAGTCGCTCATAAAGAAACATATATCTATTCTTGAGTTTGTTTGATATAAACACCAACTCCCATTGGGTTTGACAACCCTAGATATATATGTTGAAAAGACATACCGAAACATAGTTCAATCCTTATGATATCTTTTCTCTAGCTTTGACATATTTAGTTTAGTGTGATAGTCGTTTGAGAGTATCATTTAGAAACTGTATAGGAAAATAATCGTGATTATCATTAATAGAATAAATTTCATTTCTCCAACTATACATACAAACAATATTTGAGTGTTTATTTGAATGAAATCAATCATATGACTCAACCCATAAATGATCATTTCATTCAAATAAACACTCAACGATTGTTTTTGTTTACTTTGAATGTGAGTCATTCTGTGTCCAAACAGAAAAATGTTTATGATGATTAATGAACAAAAGGCCATTAAGTTCTAGTATTTTAAAGGAACTTAAAACAAACAGATGACCCTACAACTAAAGTTAGAACCTCAAGAAGTAATCCAATATCGTAGGAGTTTATTTGCTAAGTCGTTTCTCTTTAAACACAAAATTCTAGGTAGAAATGGAACCTTGAATTAATTTCTTTTGTTCCCGTTTCCTATCGTTTCTAGCGCGCCCCTTTTCTTATAGCCCCTAAAGATTTAACTACTTGTTTGATCTTCTTACTTTGTTATGCTTACAAAGTCCCTTTCCTTTTATTCATTTTGAATGACCACATCCAATGAGCTAGTCTAGTTCATTATTGAATCAAAAGGAAATTGGTTGTTAACCATTGGTAATACATGAGCCTTTAACTCAATACTTCATTATTCCAAACTACCTAGTATTTTGAATATATGAGGTCCAATTGGTCTACCATTCAAGTTTTAGTTGAAAACAACCATGAAGATCACTATAATAAAATGTAGCATCCAAGATACGCTCTCATTCTTTATTTGTTTTGAGAATTGTTCTCAAAATATATATGTTACAAATCGATTAGGAATTATTGTAGTTCTATTATCCGAAATGCAATAAAATTCAAGATTTACAATTATATGCATTATAATTCATATTCAACAAAATGAAATAGCAAAGAATAAAAATTTGTCATACTTTAATAACTTGAAATAAAAAACATACATGCAATGATTAAAGTTATTAAAACATTTCATTCATGCAATAAATACATAGTCCAAAATGAATGAAACGAATCCAAGGCCCTAAAAGTCTCTAAGTCTTAAGCATGCTTTGGCTTGTCTTAATCCTTTGAAGATTTTAGGTAAGAAAAAACCAATTTCTAGTAATTTGAAACTACTCTTGGTTAACAAGTTAATACCATAACGTATTCCTTTGCCACGATATATACCAATGTTTCTTGAGTTACAACCACAATCAACGTGTTCCTTTGGGATACCTTACCATCTATGAATACTTCGCTTTGGCGGAAACCTTCTATCTTAGGTTCGAAGAATTTTGTAAGTGCTTGATTTGGAAGGCAATTATTAAACTCAATATTCTTTGGACCTAGTTGTTTCTATGTTGGTTTGATTATTTAGTGAACTAAATACTTAATCAAAACATAAAATAACATACACATGCATAATATAGATATACAAATATATAAAAGCATATGTAAATTTGGAGAGCTGGTATGGCCCCAATTACTTGGTCTTGAAGCATCCAATCTTCAATCTTCACCTTGTTAGCCTGGAACCGTCTTGAAGAACATTCAAAATGCTAACTTATTATTTTAAATAAGCTACCTAGAAGTACTTGAATTAATAATGTAATTATTACAACAAAACTTCATGGTACACATGCCATATTTAAAACTTTAAATTCAAAGATAAAACGGTAACTATCCTAGTTGGGCCATACTAGTCACCTGCATAACCTGCAATACATAATTATATACTATGCATTCACCCATTCGTATCCTAAAATGAATGGCCTAAGTAAGCTTACACATAATTACATGATTAATTAAAATCACGTTCATGTAAATGCGCTCTATAAGATTAATCAATTCCAAATTATTAATCCTTAATTATATTCTAATCAAATATTTATTTAATTAAAATGTTTTTCCCACGAAAAATTAATTAAAATAATTAATTTCAACAATTTCATTGAAAAGTCTCCCACTTAAACCAATACCGTATGACCTTTTAATTTTAAATATTTAAACTCACGGCCTAGCCCAAGTTAAATAAAATAAAATATTGAAAAAGTCCAGTGTTAGCCCCTAGCTAGAGGTCACTTCAGTTCAAGTAGAATTAATAATATTAATCCACAACTTACTCTTCACTAAACCCGTAGGGTCTCACATATATTGTGTGAACAGATCAAGTATTTAAATATTCATTAAGTACTCTATTTATGGTCATTCGAAAATGATGGATCTTGGTCCCAGTGGGAGCTAAAATCATCAAAAGGCAAAGAAAGAATATTTTTCAGAAATGAAGATATTACTCGAAACGGAAATATGGTTCATAACGGAAATATAAATATTAATTCAAGTCAAAGATATTTCCAGAAATGGAAATATGGTTCGTTTCGGAAAATATTGACGGAAATTGAAATATTTCTGGAATCGGAAATATTGCCCGAAACGGAAATATTATCGGATTCGGAAATATTGTCGAAATCAGAAATATTACAGGAAACGTAAATATTGTTCGAATCATCGGAAGCACGACGAGCGACTGCTCGACGAGCAAGCCTGCGAGACGCAAGGCCTAGTTCCTAGCAGGCCTGCCCTCACGGAGCAGCAGCGATGGGCCGGCAGCATAGCAGCAATGGGCCAGCGTCCAGCGTGGCCTGCAGTGTGCGCCAAGGCACCATGGCCTGCAAGGCAGGCGTGGGCGGCAAGCCAGCCTTGCGCTCCAAGGCACAAGCCCACACGCATGCCATCAACTTAGACGCCAAGTTACTTAGGCCATGAGTTGTTCGTTTTTCTAATCCTACGTTAATTAGAATCCTAGGATAAATCTATTACTTAATTCGTGTTTGGTTATTCCTAGAATACTAAGTGGTTATGTTTAACTGGAATCCTAATGGGTTTAGTTATTCGATTCCTAGGAGGATTAAACTTCTTTATTTTCCACCCTATAAATATTTGGTTCATGATCACAATTTATAAAACATACAACACTTAATTCAACCGAGTTTAATATTTGCCTATCACATATTGTGAGTTCCCGGGTGCATAAAACCTTAGAGAATATCCTAGTTGGTTGAACCTAAGGTGGATCCGAACGTGTTGTGGACCATCTATGGAGGGGCGACATTTGGAGCTCTTTACTTTGTACGGTTTGGGAGTAGCTAGGTAAGACACGCATCACATAGTATGTATACTAAATTATGCTAATTAACTATGTGGCAATTAATTTGGATTCCTGGCTTTATGGTTTTTCCGCATGAATTATATTTTTCATAAACTAACACAAGTCCCACGCCCCGCACAACACAGCAACAGCAGACATTCATGTAAGTGTGCCCATGTGCACGAGCAGTGCTTGTCACTGCCTCGCTGCTTTGTGCGCTTAGCCAGCGCGCTGGCACGTCAGCTCCCTCGCTGGTGCCGCGTTGCTGCGCCTTG
Source organism: Spinacia oleracea (assembly GCF_020520425.1). NCBI lineage: Eukaryota > Viridiplantae > Streptophyta > Magnoliopsida > Caryophyllales > Amaranthaceae > Spinacia > Spinacia oleracea. Next base: position 27,789,580 of record NC_079492.1, on the reverse strand, counting down.
CGTGCTGCGTGCAAGGAGCTCGCCCGTAGACATCACCCAGACCCTCACGCATTGTCGCACACATGCATGCGGCATGTCAAGCCCATGTACATGCCAGCGCTGGCTCACTGCCCCTGCCCTTGTCTAGCTGCATGCGCGCGCCATAGCAATGGCACGAGGCAATGATGTGTGCACCACACACACATAGATATCAGCCATCACCCTTGTGCGAGTGGCTTGCTCATCTAATGATTAACAAAATCCAATTCAGTGTTACAAAACAAAATTTGAACGATTTAATTTTTTTTATAATGTTAACAATTCCAATCGTTTTTAAATACAAAAAATAATTAGAATGGTTTATTTATTAAAATTTCAAACAATCCAATTTATGAAATTAACAAATCTAGGCTAACAATTATTCAAATTTAACAAACGATTATTATCAACAAAAATTTGAATACTTTAGGTAAACCAATCCCAACATTTAAATCGTTCTAAACATTTAAATTTCAGATTTTTATCAAATTTGATTTAGGTGATTGATTAAAATTAACGAATCTAATCAAAACTTTAATCCTTGAATTTTTAAATGGGCCATCATATTTAAATATGAAATCATATTCCCCTACTCTCCTTAACAAATTTCCATATCTAACCAATTAATAAAATTAATTTTCGATCATAAAAATCATAGACAACCAGTAAAACAAAATTCAATTAATTATAGGTCGAGTAGATATTATAATTAATTTTTAAAGCTGTCAGAATTAACGTTTTAATTCTTTAAACACAAGAAATGCCCAAAAAATCATACTTCAGGAATGAATTTTGCATATTTGATCTCAAGATTTCAACTTAGAACGTCGATTACAATCGATTTAGGCTCAGAAAAATCGATAATACGATGCCTTTTGAAAACATCTGTTTTTTCACGATTCATCCAATAATCCGAAAAAAAAATCCAAAAATAAAAAAAATACAAAAAACTCAACCAGATTCAAAACATGAAAAAATTCTAAAAGCATACCTTAAATACATGAAGCTCATGATACCACTGTTGGGATTTACAGTCAATCTAATTAACATATTAGTGGAATAATCCCGAATCCAGGATCCATGTAAAAATTATAGTTTAAGCAATACATACATTTGTACCGTGTGCTCCCACTTGCCTCACGAACACGAACAAGAACTCCATGTGTAGTTCCTCTACAATAGTCCACTGTTCAGTTCCGCCTTGATTCCGTTAGCTTGGAACTTCCACAAAAATATTTTGGCTTTTTAGGAAAAACTCACTTTTGAGGCACATAGAGAATTAGGGTTCTCTAAGTGTCTAGGGTTTAATAGTATAATCAGTTGTGTAGAAAACAATGTTGGAATAGGTTAAAGAATTAAACTAGGCTATTAGTTGGGTTTACCACTCAAGGAATGACGCCTTGTGGTCGGCCATCACAATAGCTCGCAAGCATGCGCACATCGATGGGCCTTGGGTCGCTCCTAAGCCAGCGGCTGGCGATGCTGCATCTGCTATTCCTTCCGCTCGACCCACGCGCGCAGCACAACCAATGTAGGGGAATACAGTTAAACATAATAACATGTGCGGAACAATCCCCAAAGCCAGGAAACATGTATAAAGCACAGATTAAGCATACTTACATTCAAAGCGTGTTTTCCACAATAATATGTCAACGAACACGAACAAAGAACTCCACTTGTCGTACCTCTACTTGGTTCACCGACACGATCAGATCCGTCTTGATAATCGTAGCTTAGACAATTGATCAAGATACTTTGCTTTTGGGAAGAACTCACTTTGGAGGCACGGAGAGAATTAGGGTTCTCTGTGTCTCTAGGGTTTGAGTGTATGAATTGTGTTGTGTGTTGGAAACTAGGTTGTAAAGTTATATCATTAACCTTACTAACCGACCAAGCAAGAATCAAGGCCGGCTAGCAAGCCGTGCGAGCCAATCAACGGACACACGCCCGCGCCCAGCGACACACTGCAGGCCGAAGCCCACAGCGCGCGCGCCGAGCAGCTGGGCCGTGGGCCTTGCTCGCTCGTCGCTGCTGCTGCGCTATGCGTGCTGTTGCGTGCTCGCGCCCAATGGGCTTTCCTTTCTTGCTCGCGAGCTTGCTGGCTCGTTGGGCCTTGCACGCTTACGTGCTTGGCTCGACGGGCCGGCAACTCCGATGCCCTTCGTATTCGCGATTTAATATATTTCCGATATATTATTTATCGTTTCGTATACGACGAATCACCGTCGTACGATACGATTTATTCGTGTCGCCCAGCTTACGAATATTCGTGATACGAGATACGATTCCGACAAAGGTCGTATCGTATAATACGTTTCCAACTAATTCCCGAAAAGCTATTAAATGAATTTCCGATTCATTTAATCCGGTGATCTGTTACGTGTCATTGGTGTGACCTTGTAGGTTCAGTCAAGAGTAAGTTATGAGTTCAATATCCATTAGAACTCACTGATCGGAAGCATTGCTCCAGCTAGCTGTTCCGATCACTTGATCTCACTGAATTAATTGTTCGCAATTAATCTGAACCTTGGTATTAGACTTAATGCACCATGGGTGAAGGACATATTTCCTTCAATCTCCCACTTGTCATTCAGACAAGTGTGCATCCACATTCCTTTGTCACTTAGTGTTACTTACTGAACATAAGGTAAGATCCAAGCTATCCTTATTAGGTCCAGAAGTGTTTCTCGAATTACAGAGTTCAACTGTCAAACTTTTGCAGAAGGTTAAGCCTAACCATTCTGAGCACGGCCATGCATTTTACAGTATCTAACTCTCCGAGAGGCCTTGTTACACAACAACACCATATCCTATCAAAGATAGGAGGACAATCCATTCTTACAATCTATGAACATTTACTTTGATTCATAGTACGCCCAACAACTGCTTTTATAGCCTCCTTTTACGATGCGACGTTTAGCTAGTATCAAAGCAAACTAATTCTCAAACGAGTAGACATAATCGCTCATGTTCTGAGGAACAGTTTCTAATCACCATTAATGAGAACTACCTATGACATGACTTTAATCTCTTAAAGCGTTCTCATGGTCAATCCGATACAAGATCCAATAAGTATCTATGCAAAAGATTCTGACATCCAGTCACTCTAGTTCAAGAAACAGAACTAAGTAATCTACTTGCAATCTAATCTTCATTAGTCATTGGTCGTCCACCTTTCAATGACCTGGATTAGGGATCCTTTGTGACTTCAGTATTCAAGTTCACTTATGGGTGTTTCTTTGTCGAAGAATCCATCTTGACATCCCATTTGAATGATTTGAATCACATGGACTTATCATTTAATACTAAACCAAGATTAAATGAACTATGAAATATAATTTCATAAATGATAAATGTTTAAACCAAATGCTTACCAATTTGTGGGCCTCAAACCCAAAATCAAGCATTTAATGTTTTACAGATATAGGCCTTTCACCCAATACGTAAAACATTCATGGAACTCAAACTTGATTCCATATCTGAATATGAATGTTGTGTATCATTCAATGCAGAGGTTTAGTTTATCATACTTGTCTATCCTTAGCATCTTTTCTATCGAAAGCCTTTCGATGTAAAATGAAAAGATCTTTGAATATGTTTCTAGAATGATCTAGTATTTCGTTGCTGTTTAGAATGATAATCATATCTAAAATAGAAAATCATCCAAGTAGCAGACTTGTGATCAACCTGAGTTCATTGAAGAACTCCCACTAAAAACAATTCCCTTTCATTACTTCTTAGGCAACAATGAATTTATTTCATTTATGTAGAATTTCAAATGATGCTTCCTTTTGGAATGCTCCAACCAGTTCACATAGATGTGGGAGATACATCTTTCAACTGAGAACTTGGAAACTAATCATTGATTCAGTTTCCCATGCAACGCATATGGTTTAGAACCTATGTTACCACCTTTTAATCACGACTCCTAATTGCCCTTGTATGTTTGTGGTTTGCCTAACAACAAGATTCAACTTTTGCTTAGGCAAATGCATGTAGCATCAAAACTTTAGTTATCTTCACTTCCTCTTATCAAGTGCTCATCCTACATCTCCAAATGTATTGGATGTTCTTGATACTGTTCCAATGATCTTTGATACAGATCAATAGAGATTGGTATAAACTCGTCACGATCCAATGTTCACGAGTTATCTTGGCGATCTATATATCACATTATACATGATTGATTGTAATGCAAAGACTATTCGCATTTTAAAATCCATCCATGTGACTTTTAGCTTTATTCTGTTTCAAGAGATACTGAATCTTGCTAAAATCTTGGCATTGCCATGTGATATAAGGTGAAGGTACCTCTTCAAGGTCCTTCATGCTTAACTCTAGTGATAACAGCCTAGCTTTATACTTAGTTAAAGCATTCATAACTTAGACTTACTCATATGGGTTGAGAGTCTCTTTTGAGTCTCTCCATTGTGTTTGATTTAGTAATTACTTTTACAGAATCCAAACAACGCTTTAGATCCTATCCAATAGATCTTTAACCCAGTATGTTCTAAGTTTCGCCATGGTTCTAATATTGACAAATACTTTCAAATCTAACCATTTGAATGTCATTTTCAATAGAGAGATATGTATCTCGTATATAGAACCAATAAACATGACTTAGGTCCCACTAAACTCCTCATCTATAAGATGATCCATATTTTCATAAAGCTATGATTGCTCAATAGCCTTTTAGACAAATATGGTCCAATTCCCACTTGCATGCTTTATTCTACGAATAGATTTCTTAAGCTTGCTCTTTTATCTAGTATCCAAAACTTTTACATTGTGTGATGTACACAATTCCTTTCTACAAGTCCAATTGAGTAAGGTGTTTCGTTTTCCAATTGCCATATTTCCATATGCAATGGTTGCTAGATTTATCCAAAATAGTTCAAGCATTCCGACTTGGTGAAAAAGATTTCAACATTATCAACGCCGTGAAGTTGTTTACAATCTTTAACCACCAATCTAGCTTCTCTTTTGTATGTGTATACAATATCATCTTTGTATGTTTTGAAAACATGTTTGCAACCAATGGGAGTGAACCCTTTATGCAAATCAACCAAATCATAGATTTGATTCTTCAAGATGAAGGTACTTTGGATGAAATGGCCTCAAACCATTTTGTATGGCCTCGAACCATACTTTATGTTTCTGATGGACTCAAACCATACTTGGGAATTTTTAATTCGTCGTAGCTAACATGTAAGTCGTATTTTTTTGAAGCACTTTCCAAAGTCTTCATAGTTTTCATTCCTCAAGATAACTATGTATCTATCTTGGTTGAATTCTATTCCTTATACGATTTACCTAGGTATTGAACATCAAACGTTAGTGTCTATAAAGACATTACTCAAGTCCTTTGAGTATTAGGATTCTCTTGAAGCACTTCTAAAGTCTTCCAGAAGCTCTTCCAAAGACTTCTAAGTACGGAGCTTTTCCAAAGACTCCTAAGTATCCTACATTTGTTTGTTGCTAGACTCGAAGTCCATTCGAGGTCATTTTTCTCCCACTTGCCTTTTTGGAAATATGATGGTTTCCTAAAAGACATTATCTTAAGCAACAACCATATGTTCTCATATTTGTGGTAGAATCAATACCTTTTGTTTCTATGAGTCGCTTATAAAGAAACATATATCTATCCTTGAGTTTGTTTGATGTAAACACTAACTCCCACTGGGTTTGACAACCCTAGATATATATGTACTGAAAAGATGTACTGAACCGAAGTTCAATCCTTATGACATCTTATCCTTAGCTTTGACAACTTTGTTTAGTGTGAAAGTCACTTGAGAGTATCATTTAGAAACTATATAGGAAAATAGTCGTGATTATCGTTAATCGAAATAGATTCCGATATCTCCATTTGGACATACCATGGAGCTTCGATTGTTATAATGCCATATAAACAATCTAGATAATCTTTCTTGGCTCATGCAAACATCACCTTGATCCATCCTAGATGTTCCAAAATTCTTGCCAAGTTGATTTTATACTCTTTTGTTAATCGCATTCACTAGTGGAAAAAGGGTCATTTGCATCGCACTTTTAAGCACATTTGCGTCGCACATCGTGCGTGGCAAAAGCTCTCGACGCAAATGACTAAAAGTCATTTGCGTCGCACATTTGTGCGACGCAAATGAACCTTATTTGCGTCGCACATTTAGCAAATGTGCGTTGCAAATGACTTTTCAGCACCATGCCTGAAAAGTCATTTGCAACGCACATTAGCTAAATGTGCGACGCAAATGACTTTTCAGCACCATGCCTGAAAAGTAATTTGCAACGCACATTAGCTAAATGTGCGACGCAAATGACTTTTAGGCGAAAAAAAAAAGTCATTTGCCACGCACATTAGCTAAATGTGCGTTGCAAATGACTTTTTTTTTTAAAAAAAAAATTCGTTTTTTTAATATTTTAGTTACAACCCAATAAAAGGCAAATTCACCATAGATCACCCAACATGTTGATAACCTAACTACACTTTTAACATAAAAGTTTAAGTGAACCATAAACGAATGAGGCCCAAGATATCATTCAAGCAGATGAAAAAGAAAGTGGAGATGGAAACAATAGCCATGAGATGAGTAACTTGAATATGGAGCTGAGTAAAAACAACAACAATCTCTAGGAAGTTGATGACCAAGTTGCAAAGACAGAGAAACTTGGACTGCAACAGACTGCAGCCATAAAGTTAGTACAAGAAGCACTTAATGCAATCCTACAATATGATGCAGAGTCATTTCATCAACAACCAAATCCAGTCCAAGAAATGGCTAATAGTTCTGTCAGAGAGAGAATTTCAACTCCTACAACCTCCATCGAAGAAAATTGCAGCTAAGGTGGTGAAATAGATGGAAAAGTGACTGGTAGATCAGCAGAAAAGCAACAGCAAACAGGTAAAAGATCCTACAAAAAGAACCAGATGAACATAAGAGTTCATGAAAACAAATGTCCAAGAGTTTCAGCAAGCTCAAAAAATTGTTTGTGCCTGCAAAATTCATCAAGGCGATGGAAAAACTGAAGAAAATAAACCCACGCAAACCACAATACTTATCTGCTGCACAAACTCATAATTCTAGTTTACAAACTTTTAATAAACTTCGCCCGTATTACATTGGAGTTGTAAGCTCCTACAACAGTTGAAGCAATAGAAACTCACCGAAAGACACCTTAAAACATTCTTCATGATAGCCATAGTACAACCTACGCAACCTGCTCTCTGTTTCATTAGAATAAACAACTTCCCAACTGATCATCACAAACCTCAGGACACTTGCAAGTTTCATTAATAATAAAACAACCATAGCAAGCAGGCATATATACACTTCCCAACTGATCATCACAAAGACTACCAACCAGAAACAACCAAAAATAAAGGTTATCCAACATCCAAGTTAGATATGGTTACATATGAAGCACCCATAATAACCAAGGTTATCCTACGTCTTCCTGACAGTCACAATATATAAAAGGAAAGATATGCCAATACAATCAAAGGGCCCAGGAAATTCATTGTGAATGAAAAAAAGAGAGCAAGCTATAGATAATTAGTGGATGCAAGATTCCAATTTAATTTATGCAAGAAAAATACAGAACTGTAAAAATCAAAAAAAGAAAAGAAAATGAATGCAGGACCTTGCGAAAGGCATTGTTCACGGCGAGCATCAAGCTTACACTGGTTCAATTTCTCCGGCATATTCGCTTGTTACATAAAAAAACTCCATTGTCAGACCAAAATCAAACAAATTACAATATGAAATAAAAATAAAAATTTGAACCGAGAAAAAAAAAGCCAAGAAATTAAAATTGAAGCACACTAAATTATGAATTTACAGCGTTCGTGCGACACTAAGCCACAAATCTGTCCTAACTGATGTTCTAGGCTTTTTACTATAACTTTAAGCAAGTTCGTTCTGGAGTCTGGAACGACCAGTCTATGGTCAAATTGGTCGCCATTAACTGATACTATTAAGAGGACATTGTATATCACTGCACCTTATTCCCCTTCCTCATGACACATTTCTAGTCTACTTCAGAAATTAAACCAAAAATTCTCAACTTTCCAACAAAACTCTAAAAGCGCTAACCAGATCAATAACCAACCATTATTCTCAACTATAACACTAACTAACCAATCCAAATCAATAAAAACATCTATGAAATCAACAAGAAATATACCAGGAAATTAAGGGGGGAAAGAGTAAAAAAATCTAGCAAAGAAATCACAATATATCACAACAATCAATCATTCTAAAACAAACAATGCAAATTTCGGATGAAAACTAAAATTAAGAAGAAGAAAAAAAGGAAACAAAGAGAGTTATTCAAAGTCAGTAAGTAAAGAAGAAAGATACAAACTTCTATCTGAATTCATACAACTTCAAGCTGATTAACATTTGCAAGCCAAAATGTATAGCTTAATCAAGAACAAACAACAATAATTCAAAGTCTTACTATAGTCTCATACATTTTGGAAACATGAGGAATGAAACTTACCATCGGAGTAAATCTTCTTACTCCCAAACGAGACTCAATTCAGCCAAACCACTGCAACAGAACATTCAAATGAACACAATGTCAGAACAAAAAAAATCTGCGCAAAATTAACAAAAACAAATTCATAATCCCTAGCAAAATATTACGCACACTCACCCCCTCATTGTTCTAAATTATTGGAAATTAGTGACCTAATTCACGTAATTTCTCACCAAATCCCAAACCCAAAAAAAGAAACCCTAAATCTTTCAAATTAAACAAAAAAGTAACCACAAAATTCAATGAAAGTGTACCTGATTGAGTAAATAAGGGAATCAATTGAAGAATTAGGGTGAAGAAGATGGAAATTGAGGGTAAGTAAGTGTACCTGATGGAGACAGGGATCGATTCCTATTCAGTGGGCATTCTCCAATGGAGGCGGCGGCGGCGGCGGCGGCTGTGGCCTACGGTTCCAGCGAAACTCTCTCTAAATGTAGCTGCGCCTGGTGTAGGGTGAAGAAGATCGATGGAGGATGAGGGTGAAGAAGATCGAAGATCGATGGAGGATGAGGGTGAAGTCGTGAAGGTAGCTGCGCCTGTTTGTTTTGTTCTTCGACAAATTAGGGTGCAGTACGCGTGGGTGAGGAATAATTAAAAACTTCCGAATTTTTTTTACCTCCTCTGCGTCGCAGAATTACTAATCTGCGACGCAGGTGACTTAAAGAGTCATTTGCGTCGCAGATTAGTAATTCTGCGACGCAAAGTAGGTAATATTTTGCGTCGCATTATTACTAATCTGCGACGCAAATGACTCTGAGAACATTTTAGAGTCATTTGTGTCGCAGATTAATAATTCTGCGACGCAAATGACTAATTTTAAAGCTTAGAACTGTCAATTGCGTCACATGTTTAAATGTGCGAGGCAAATGTGGTGATGCAAATAATTGTTTTTCCACTAGTGATTGAAGCATTTCACATATTTCATGTTGAGTAAATATAGCCATATTTTCTCAAATTCTTGTGAAATAGGTAAGTCATAAAATCCATCTTTGGCCCATGAACTTTATTGTCTAAAAACTTCTAACAATAGTCCATTTCTATGTCATGTTCAACAAGCAAGACCCACGTGTCTTAAACTAACCAACTTTCAGAAATTCAAGCCATGGAACTTAGAATGTTGACTTGTTGATATGGTCGTATGACATGGCCAAAGATATGTGGAACACAAATCAAAATGTTTGATTTGAACCTTCTGAAGTTCTAGTGTGAAGAGATTCGTTTGTTTATTAATCAATCATATCACTCAACCCTTAGATGACCATTTCATTCAAATAAACATTAACGAATGTTTTTGTTTACTTTGAATGTGAGTCTTTCCGTTGTCCAAACTGAAATTGATTATGATGATTAATGGAACATAATACCCTTAAGTTCCAGCCTTTAGAAGGACTTTAAAACAAACATGATGACCCTACAATTAATGTAGCACAACTTTGCTTCATTTCCCACTTGTAGGTCAATAACCAGACTTAGCTCCCGGAATTTGAGTTCTTAACAAGAGTTAGAACCTCAAGCGGTAATCTAATACCATAGGATTTTAGTTGCTAAGTCGTTTCTCTTTAACACAAACTCTTAGGTAGAAATTGAATATTGAATTCATTTATTTTGTTCCCCTTTCCTATCCTTTCTAGCACGTTTTCTTATAGTCCTAAAGATTTTACTCTTTGCTTGATCTTCTTACTTTGTTACGCTTACAAAGTCCCTTTCTTTTGTTCACTTTGAATGACAATATCCAATGAGTCTAATTCATCATCGAATCAAAAGAAAATTGGTTGTTAATCATTGGTTATACATGAGTCTTTAACTCAATACTTCATTATATTAAAACTACCCGGTATTCTGAATATATGAGGTCCAATTGGTCTACCATTCAAATTCTAGTTTGAAAACAACCATGAAGATCACTATAAGAAAATAGCATTCAAGATACGCTCTCACTCTCCTTTTCTTTGAGAATCGCTCTCAAAATAATTACCAATCGATCGAGGAAAAATCGCAGTTCTATTGTCTGAACGCAATAAAGTTGAAGATTTACGATTCTACAAAATGAAATAGCAAAGAAAAACACTTATCATACTTTAATAACTTGAAATAAAAGCATTCACGCAATCATCAAAGCTATTAAACATTTCATTCATGCAAAAAGCAAAAACATGGTCCAAAATGAATGAAACGATTCTAAGACCCCAAAAGTCCTAAATCCTTAAGCAGCTTTAGCATGTCTTAAGTAGTTTAAGATTTTAGGTAAGCAAAACCTATTGCTAGTAATCTCCAAATTACTCTTGGTTAATAAATTAATGCCATAATTTATCCCATTGCCACAACATAATGCCATTGTTGTTTGAGTTGAAACCACAATCAACGTGCTCCTTTAGGACGCCTTACCACCTAAGTCAACTAAAATAGCACCTCGCTTTAGCGTAAACCTACTATCTTAGATCCCTCGATTTTTGTAAGTGTTGATTTGGAAGGCAATTTTTAAACTCAATATTACTTGGACCTAGTTGTTTCTATGTTGGTTCGATTATTTAGTGAACTTGAAACTAATCGATTCATAGGAAACAACCTGTTCATGCAAAGCATACATACATTCATACATTCACGCATAATATATATATATTAAATTGCATAAATAAATGGTGATCTAGTATGGCCCAAAAATTTTGTCTTGAAGCATCCAATCTTCATCACCTCCTTGTTAGCTTGGCATCGTCTTGAATCTTCGTTCAAATGCTAACTTAAAGTTCTAAACTTAGAAATACTTGAAAATAATAAATTTCATCAAAATTTCCATGGTACGCAGACCATATTTAAAACTTTACATTCAAAGATAGAACGGTGCGCAGACCGTATTTAACTATCCTAAATTGGCCATACTAGTCACTTGGAGTACCTGCATTACATATAATATATATTCTATGCATTCACCCATTCGTATGCTAAAACGAATGGCCCATGTTAATATGCAAGTATTTACGTGAATTAATTAAAATTCACGTTCACATAAACGCGTCCTAAAAGATTAATCAATTTCCAAATTATTAATCCTTAGACTTTATTCTAATTAAAATGAATTTAATTAAAATAATGCGACCTACGAAATAATTAAAGTAATTATTTCATTTTAATTTCATTTAGTGGCTCCCACTCAAACCAATAATTATTCCGGATAATTAATTATAAAATATTAAATTAAAACTCGCGGCCCGGCCCAAGCAAATAAAATATTAAATCCCGTTAGCCCAAATTAATGCAAATATACGAAGCCCAACGAATTAAACGATTAAAAAAAAGTTCAATTGCCTAATCGGGATAGGCTTGCCCCCTGCCCTGCCTTGCGTGAAGCCCAAGAGCACACGAGCATTGCCCGCGCACCCCAGCCCCATCGTGCGTGAGGCCCAAGAGCACACGAGCAATGCCCGCGCGCCCCCAGCCCCATCGCACCGCATGCGCACCGCGTACCCGCAGCCATGCTGCCCCTGCGTTGCGTGTGTTGTGCATCGAGTGTGCTGGACGTCGCAAGGCTTGCCCTTGCTTCGTCGCAGCCCCGCAAGCGTCCTCGCCTGCCCTTTCCTTGCCTAGCGCGCACGAGGCATGCAGCCTTGCTGCTGCTGCCCGTGTCGCATGGCTCGGCGAGCACAATGGCCTCGTATGGCTCGACGAGCCATACTTCCACCATGCCCATGTTCGTGTTTTTGGGTCGTAATACGGACCAACTTAATTAAAATTAAATTTAATTCACGAACTTTCATAAATTTTATTTTTCAAAAAAAAAATTACGATTTAATTTTCGAAAAACAACGATTTTTAACGATTTAATAAACTTTAACGACAATCCAATTTCGTAAAATTAATAAATCAAGGGCTAAAAATATTCAAACTTTCAAGAACGATCGAATCAACTTTAAAGTTTGAACTTTTAATTAATAAAATTCGAAACTTTATTTCGTTCATAAACAATTAAATTTCAGATTATTAATAATTTGGTTTAAGTGCGATTAAAATTAACGAAACCATTCAAAATTTTAATCCAATAATTTTTTAAATTATCCACTGACCCATGAAATCATACCCCCTTCCCCAATTAACCGAATTATTAAACCAAAATTAATTAAAATTCAATTAGGGTTGTAAATTTTACGAATTGGGGAAAGGCAAAATTAGAGTTTATACCTATCGGAAAAATATTAAATTTTTACCATAGATCAAGCATGTACCCAGAAACATTGTGTCAAAATTTCAAGCAATTCCGAGTAGGTTAGGTCCACCTTTTAATTGAATTACTGTCAGACACTTTTAATTTTTAATGAAAAATTAACAAAAACGCCCAAAAAACGATAATTCGAGGCCTGTTTTCGCAATTCTATTCTCATGAGTTGATCTTAGAAAATCATTTTCCATCATATTAGGGTTTTAAAAATCGAAAAAGCGAATATTTTTTATTTCGGAACTGCCAATTTCGCAATTAATCCCATAATTCGAAAAAATTCCGAAAAATCAACAAAAATTTCGACAATGCAAAAACAATAATAATCATGCTAATTCATGCTTTGAATACATAAGGCTCATGATACCACTGTAGGGGAATACAGTTAAACATAATAACATGTGCGGAACAATCCACAAAGCCAGGAAACATGTATAAAGCACAGATTAAGCATACTTACATTCGAAGCGTGTTTTCCACAATAATATGTCAACGAACACGAACAAAGAACTCCATTTGTCGTTCCTCTACTTGGTTCACCGACACGATCAGATCCGTCTTGATAATCGTAGCTTAGACAATTGATCAAGATACTTTGCTTTTGGGAAGAACTCACTTTGGAGGCACAGAGAGAATTAGGGTTCTCTGTGTCTCTAGGGTTTGAGTGTATGAATTGTGTTGTGTGTTGGAAACTAGGTTGTAAGATTATATCATTAACCTTACTAACCGACCAAGCAAGAAGCAAGGCCAGCTAGCAAGCCGTGCGAGCCAAGCAACGGACACACGCCCGCGCCCAGCGACACACTGCAGGCCGAAGCCCACAGCGCGCGTGCCGAGCAGCTGGGCCGTGGGCCTTGCTCGCTCGTCGCTGCTGCTGCGCTATGCGTGCTGTTGCGTGCTCGCGCCCAATGAGCTTGCCTTGCTTGCTCGCGAGCTTGCTGGCTCGTTGGGCCTTGCACGCTTACGTGCTTGGCTCGACCGGCCGGCAACTCCGATGCCCTTCGTATTCGCGATTTAATATATTTCCGATATATTAGTTATCGTTTCGTATACGACAAATCACCGTCGTACGATACGATTTATTCGTGTCGCCTAGCTTACGAATATTCGCGATACGATATACGATTCCGACAAAGGCCGTATCGTATAATATGTTTACAACTAATTCCCGAAAAGCTATTAAATGAATTTCCGATTCATTTAATCCGGTGATCTGTTACGTGTCATTGGTGTGACCTTGTAGGTTCACTCAAGAGTAAGTTGTGAGTTCAATATCCATTAGAACTCACTGATCGGAAGCATTGCTCCAGCTAGCTGTTCCGATCACTTGATCTCACTGAATTAATTGTTTGCAATTAATCTGAACCTTGGTATTAGACTTAATGCACCTTGGGTGAAGGACATATTTCCTTCAGCCAAGCCATGGGCTTGCTGTCGCTGCTGTTGTTGTGTTGTCTTGCGCCCAACCGCCCATCGGCCTTGAGTGCTTCGCGCACTCGGCTCGTGGGCTGCTCCTCGTATGCGTTCCGATGGCCTTTCGGCCAATTCTTATCTTATAGTAATTTGACGATCCAATGTCGTACGAAACGATTATTCGTTTCACCTAGGTTACGAATATATGCAATACAATATACGATTCCGATCCAACGTCTTATCGTATATTTATGTTTTCCGAACTCATTTCTTGAAAAGCCATTAAATGAATATCCGAATTCATTTAATTTGGCGATCTGCTTTATGCCATTGGTGTTACCTTCTAGGTTTAGTCAAGAGTAAGTTGTGAGCCTAATAAGGATTAAAACTCACTGATCAGAAGCAATGCTCCAGCTAGTTGTTCCGATTACTTGATCTCACTAATTTAATTATTCCGTAATTAATATGAACCTTAGTATTGGACCAATGCACCTTGGGTGAAGGACATATTTCCTTCAGGATAGACCCATGTATGAAAACGTGCACATTGACGTTGAGGCGCTAGTTGACTAGGGCACGTACATCACCCTATTTTCTTCAAGCGAAGTGCATTTAATGAGGCGCAACACAGGCACAAGTGGCACACTTCTGGCGTACATGAGGTCATGATGCATCTGAAGTTCAAAGATAGTATTTGTTTAAAATGTTACATAATGAACTCAACTGAATGAGGTGCACCAAAGTGCAACTATACCATAATCTTATTATTGTTATCATTTTTATTAGAATAGTTTCCCAAAATGGGGTTTGACATAAAAGAAAATCTCAATCTAGTTTTTTCCCAAAAATGATTTGTTCTTCTAGATGTTGTCCACCTATGCTCGAATTTCCCAACATCTAAGTACAAGAAGAAAAAAACTAAAAACAAACAGCAAAAAAGTAAATCCAAAAAGAATAAAGTTGTTTTCTCTTTTTCAAGCACCATGTCTCCTTCAAGGGCAGAGGAGCAATCGTATGTCCCTGCGAATGTTTTGAGAAACTAGCCTTTCAATTTATCATCATGGACCACTATAACAACTTGATAAATTACCACCAAACTTGCTTTAATTATTGATTATTGTAGAAGATAGATCATCATTAAATTCTCTTTCATCAGATTATCTCATTGATTATCTCTAAAATTCGAAATCAAACAATTTCAATTGATATTAACCATTAAAGCCTCGAAAACAGTCTTTCATCAAAACTGATTAGTTCAGACGGTAATTCCAATTTGTTTAAATACAATATATCGTTGGCCACAAAATAGCAACAATTAACAATAGAAGAATCATCTAACTAGAAGAAATTACACTAAAATATGATTTTAAACAACAAAAGCTTCAATTTTCAATTAAAAGATCTTGAAGATATGAAAAATGAGAGGTCTCATACATCCAAGGAAGGATAAAGAAACATTAGATCTCAAGTCCGCGCAGATGAAGGCACTTGGTTGGATACTGCGCATGTTTTGAAAAAAATCCTAAAAATTTAGCACTATCGATATTGACCACTTTTATTAAAATCTCATGTTAACAAACTTGACGTCTACAGTATAATTCACATTGATAGAGCACCTTCACATATTTTGTATTAAGTAACAGAGCTTTTAGGGTTATGGCCGTAGTATTGAACTTCCATAGTTGAGTTGAGGAACGGCCTGGTGTGAGATGAAGGAATTAGGAATCAAGTTTTTTTTTTCCTGTTTTGTGCTTTAGTTTACAATGTGGTTAGGATAGGAGGAATATTAAAATAAAAGCATATTAGCTTTGTAATTTCCAAGCCTATGTGGACACTAGGTTATGAAATTAGTTTTAGGGAAGCAGTAAATTGAGAATATGTGTAATTTCCAACACTAGATTCGGAAACGGTTCTTTTAATATCTGTTATATAAGAATATTATTTATCGTGTTATTATTTTATTTATTATTATTATTAAAGATATTATTTTTATTTTTATATTTTTTATTATTATTATTATATTATAAAAAATTGTTTACACAAAGTTGGATGGGAGCCTAGCAACTAACTGTGCCCGGCACCCTTATTCAAGGCAAAACACAA